>NW_026865545.1:0-218294 GCF_026571515.1 Ruditapes philippinarum | reverse complement strand
TTTTTTTCTATTTTTAGAAATTGCGTCATTTGTTGCTATTTTTAGAAATTGCGTCATTTTTTCTATTTTTAGAAATTGCGTCATTTTTTTCTGTTTTTAAAGAAATTGCGGCATTGTTGCTATTTTTAGAAATTGCGTCATTTTTTTTCTATTTTTAGAAATTGCGTCATTGTTGCTATTTTTAGAAATTGCGTCATTTTTTTCTATTTTTAGAAATTGCGTCATTGTTGCTATTTTTAGAAATTGCGTCATTTTTTTCTATTTTTAGAAATTGCGTCATTGTTGCTATTTTTAGAAATTGCGTCATTTTTTCTATTTTTAGAAAATTGCGTCATTGTTGCTATTTTAGAAATTGCGTCATTTTTTTTCCATTTTAGAAATTGCGTCATTTTTTCTATTTTTAGAAATTGTGTCATTTTTTTCTATTTTTTAGAAATTGCGTCATTGTTGCTATTTTTAGAAATTGCGTCATTTTTTTCTATTTTTAGAAATTGCGTCATGTTGCTATTTTAAGAAATTGCGTACTGTTGCTATTTTTAGAAAAATGCTTAATGTTTCTATTCATATATATACAAAATATATAAACAAAACTAATGTGACAAGACAGACCAACTAAATTTATAAAAAGGAAACGTCAATATATGTTCAAACCTTTCTATGTTTGCGTTTAGAAAAAGTAAAAAGTCGAGCGTTGCCCCCGCCCGGCGGTGGCTCTTGTTTTGACATCTTACGACTCTTTGGGTTTATATAAGTTCCCGAATTCTCTTAGAAGTCCCGTTGATGACAACTTTATTACAATACCAATAAGATAGGCACTGGCCAACTATAATAGATATATTTATCTCTTTAATGCGGTGATGTATGAATCCATGAAGGCATTTCTCAAATTCGCTACAATTTTGTCTAAGACATATTCTTTTATGTATGAGAAGTATGACTGCTACCGTGTATACAGCCTAAAAATCAAAGAGTTGGACCTAATTTTAGTTTTAATTAACATTAAAAATCCGATTGATTAAACATTAATTGAATGTTTGCAAACTTACCTGTCTTTGTAGTTTTACATCAAAGCTATGCACGTGCGCTTAGATAAAGATCATTAAAATTTTACGTAAAAAAGACGTTATTTTATTGATATTTCGATATCAATCAAATTCATTATTAATTTTACATAAAAGAACTATTAAAAGACATTGGTTTACAACATAATAGTGACGAATAGATCGAAAGTAGGGGACGTGTTGACCATATTAGGGACAAGTTGACTCTTTGAGGACGAGTTGACCAAAAGTAGGGGACGAGTTGACCAAAAAGGTGACGAGTTGACCAGAGGACGAGTTGACCAGGGGACGAGTTGACCAGATTGCAATGAAGACACAGATAGGTGAAATAAAAAATACTTAATACAATAACACTCAGTGAAAAAGATTTAAATGAGCACATATGTAAAATTTATGAAGAAAAACTAAAATTAAAAGTGTTCTTTGCAAGGCAAATTTGAAAAGACTGTTGTAACAAAATAATCTAAATAACTTACTATTATTCCATTGAAATGGTAAGTTTGCAAGCTTGCAGAATTCTGTACGAAACTACTGGCAAGCATAAATAGCCATTGTAAGCTTGTGACAAGCTTGCAGCAAGCTTGCCGCAAGCTTTCCTTTTGGTTTGGGTTCAAACTTAAAATATATGTTTCTTACCATCACCAACATCATATGCGGCAAGTGTTCATAATTCTAGCACCTATGTTAATTTATCAGAATTATCGTCCTTGAAATTTGTCATGAAAAAATCTTGTTTTCTATAACGTCTTTCTTTCTGAAGGTATGTACTTCAAACTTCAAGTATATTTTTCTTATTATCACTGAAATCATATGTGAGAAGATTCAATACTCTAGCTTGAGCCTTGACTATTTCCAAAATTATGCCACCCTTGAACTTACATTCATGTCTTCCACAATAGTATAATTGATTGACCATGGCCCTTCAGAATGTTGTTGGTGTTCTAACAGGATGGGGACTTTTGTATTGCTTGCAATAGTTATACTTAGATAATTGCTTGTTACTTTTGTGTTGGAAGTACTACGTCTTATTTACCTAATGATCAGAATATTGACCTTGAGAGAACATTGACCTGAGCACCTGTATCAATTTTCATATTCAGTATGTTTAACAGACTGTACATTCGTGTCATCATCAGAGGGTAGATACCAATCTATAGCATTTGTGTTAAAATGTGTTACCTCATTTAATATTCGCTTCCAAAATCTCTTTCTCTTTCAATCCTACATACTTCTGCAGAATACAAAATGATTGAATTGTGTACAGTAGTTTAACACGTTTGATCCCATACTAGCGAGTAACTTGCTTGATAGTAATAGTAGTTGAAGTAGTAGTTGACTGATTCTAGTGGCATATTTGTTGCAGTATATCATCGAAACTGCTTAAATTGTGGTGGTGCTGCTGCTAAAATCAAACAAATATCTCTTGAAGATTCAAAATATCAGCAATGCAATTGTGGGCATTAAATGACTAATCTGTAAACATATTAATTGTGACACGCTTTTAGACTCCACGTCCGGTCTTCTACATTATACAAAACTATCAAACTACAATGTTCCCAAAACTCGTGAATTATATGACCAGGGAGGATTAACTAAATATTTTGCAGTCTACATGTTTTCTGTTTGTTTGTTTTGTTGTTTGTTACAGGAAAATGATGTCAACGGAAGTGAAAGTATAAATACATGACGAATATCACATGGGAATGTCGTCATCATCACAATTTAATTCGAAATCAAGTGCGACTAGATAAAATTTCAAATTCATGTTTGTTTGTTGTTTTTTCTTGAAAACGCATAGATCTCAAATAATTTTTTTTATTATAAACAACTTCAAAGAACACAAGCCCATTTATATGGAATTGCTAAAACTTGGTTAGTTACCGTTAAATTATTGCGGACATGGGGAAACGAGATGACAATGATGATATGATAATAGTTGCTCTTGTTCATTGTTTTCATCCGAGCTATTTTTCTTTCCTCAGTCTTTCAAAAAATACGTTTGTCCTTATATTCTGGAAAGATATTGTTAGTGTATTGTGATACTTTCCCACTATATCGATACATCGGGAGGTGAAATATGTATTGCATCGCAATATATTGGAATTTGTAATTTCATTACGATGCAGACATCGAGGACAGGGCAGATCGCGATGAAGCGTTACACCTCTACCTGTGACCCAGAACTTTGAACTAGTGACCCAAAATCAATAGGGGTCATCTAATAGTTATGACCAATCAATATTAGAAATATGAAGACTTTGTGATAAAAAATCTTAAAGATTTTATGTGGAAACCATTCTGACACTTAAGGCCCCTGTGACCTTGACCTTTGATCTAGTGACCCCAAAAGCAATATGGATCATCTGTTGTTTATGACCAATCACTTTATGAAATATGAAGACTTTGTGATAATTATCTTTCAAGATAATGAGCTGAAACCATTCTACCATTTAACATACCTGTGACCTTGACCTTTGACCTGGTGACCCCAAAATTTATAGGGGTCATCTACTAGTTATGACCAATTAATATGTGAAATACATGGCTTTGTGACTCACATAATTGGTAATTTTGTTGTAGAAACTTGCGTTAAATGGGTACATGGGAGTGTTCAATTATGGAAAAAAGAAAAATAATGAAGACTTTGTGATAAATAGTTTTCAAGATTATGAGACATTTAAGGCCCCTGTGACCTAGAACATTGACCTAGTGACCCCAAAATATCAGGGGTCATCTACTAGTTTTGACCAATCAATATGTGAAATATGAAGACTTTGCCATGAATTGTTACCAAGATAATGAGCAGACACCATTCTGACATTTGAGGCCCCTGTGACTTTGACCTTGTGACCCCAAAATCAATAGTGGTCATCTACTTGTTTTGACCAATCAATATTATAAACTATTCTTGAACATATAGTAGTGTCACAAATAATGAACCATCTTGATCTCAAAGTATTTTACATGAAAATCAGCACGGATTTCGCTCAAAAAGATCTTGTGAATCACAACTATTAATGATGAACGATGACATCATAAAAACACTAAATTCCAGTACACAAGTAGACTTTTCTAAAACATTTGATAAAGTTTCTCTTGGTCGTTTATCTCACAAACTAGAGTATTACGGTATTTCCGGCAATACTAGGCATTGGATTGATTCCTTTATATCTAATAGAACAAGCAAGTAGTTAAGTGGACAACACATCATCTGATTTAGCTTCTGTAATATCTGGTGTTTCCTCAAGGAACCAACACTCTTTTTGTGTCGCCTCTACGGAGTAGTGGCGACATATAGGGATCACTTCTCCGTCGTCTGTCCGTCCGTCTGTCCATCACAAAACTTGTCCGGACTACTCCTCATAAACTACTAGTGCAATTTCATCCAAACTTTACAGGAATGATCAGTACCAAGTCTAGTTGTGCATATTGTCAGCATTTTCCGGTTCAATGATTTTTAGCTCACCTGTCACAAAGTGACAGGATGAGCTTTTGTGATCGCTTTTCGTCTGGCGACTCCGTCCGTCCGTCCGTCGCATGCAGAACTCTGGTTGCCATGGCAACCGAAAGAAAAAACTTTAAATATCTTCTTTTAAAAAACCATAAGAGCTAGAGCTTAGATATTTGGCATGAAACATCTTCTAGTGAGTGTCTACCAAGTTTGTTCAAATAAAAGCCCTGGGGTCAAAATTGGCCCCGCCCCGGGGGGGGTCATTGATTTTCCCTATATGCATATAGTAAAAACTTAAAAAATCTTCTTTTAAAGAACCCAAAGAGCTAGAGCTTAAGATATTTAGCATGAAACATGTTGTAATGGGTGTCTACCAAGTTTGTTCAAATAAAAGCCCAGGGGTCAAAATTGGCGCCCCGGGGGGTCATTGATTTTCCCTATATGCATATAGTAAAAACTTAAAAAATCTTCTTTTAAAGAACTCAAAGAGCTATGGCTAAGATATTGAGCTTTAAACATGTTCTAATAGGTCGTCGCTTGAAAACTGTAATGTTCTATCTCCAAATTTTCCAAAATCAAGTTAAATACACAATTTTGTCCGTAATGGACTGTTCTATCTCCTTGGCATGTTATATTAGTGCTTCACAGCTTCATAAATAAATTATAACGAAACCATCCTGTTCTATCTCCACAAATTTACTATTTCTTGATAAATAGACTGTTCTAACTTAGTGGACTAATCATATCATCGATAAATATCACGTGACCTGTGGGATATATGCAACATACTGTTCTAATCCAAAATTATCGTATCAAAACATAGCATCAAATCACGTGATAGCAGGACACCCGCCATGTTGTACGAAACATTTGAGTTAGATGGTTTGTTGTTTATTTAATATATTAATACTAAATATAAGTATTGAATGATATTATGTATTTATTTATTTCCTCCAATCATTGACATTTTAGTATTAAGTCCTGTAAATTCACTGCATGTAATTAAACAACAAGCAAAACTGATCATGATTTGAAAGTAATTTCGGATGTGTTTTTTCGGATAGAAACAACTGTGATTATACAATTTCATCAAACAAATTCGTAAAAAAGAAAATGTGTTATATGTTCTAACGTTTCTTTAACATAAGGTACATTCTGTCTCAGAAACCAATTATTTATCTTTATAACACACACATATTAGTTAAAAAAATTGACTGTACTCATTGCCAATATGAAACAAAAGCATAAGATGGTTTAGGTTACTGACCAATGTGGAATATTTTGGAAACCATAACAGAACTCCAAATACAAGGCTTTGGAGAGATTAAGATTAAAGCATTTCTGGGACAAAAAAGGCCTTTAAGAAAATTTATAGATATTATACGTTTACATATAATACTAAGTATATGTTTTCGAATGCGTTAATGTTATATAACTTACAGATTGCTTTAAAGTAAACACATTTTATACCAAAGACAGAAGGAAGAAAAATATTCTTATACGTATATTTTGTTTGTCTTGTAATTTGACTTTGAATTTCTAAATGAATTATGTTTGTTGTAATGTTTTTGTACACGAACAATCTTTGAATAAGACATTTTTCAAATGTAAGACATGCCTGCTTCACCTTTAAGGTATTTTCTATTAGATATGTTTTCATTGCCTATTTAAGTTATAGAAACATTTTTTTAACATACCTTCAATTATGAGAACTTCTTACCAACACAAACAGAATGTGTAAAGAGCATAACAAAATAATTACTATTATTTCATACTTTTGGAAGGAATTTGAATTTGACCATCTTTTGAATTTTCATTAAAAAAAATCTTGAAAGATTTTCCCAGCATTCTAGAAAATTTGAAAGTTTTCTTTTCCCGTTTGCGGCTATAACTTTCTTTTCACTTTGAATGTGGCCAAAGTTATAAAAATAGATAAAATGTCTACAAAAATTATGTGGGTATTTTATCTTTATTTGTTTAAATTATCTGTTTAAATGTCATTTAATAATGTAATGGATTTAGGGATTTTAATAAGATTTCGAATGTCATAGTTCATGAAGTTAGATACATATGGTCTAAGAAATAGTGTAGTGTCAAAGGGATAATAATATTATTAGCCGAGAGCATTTTTGGTAGCCTTTTAAAGATAAAACATACTGTTTTATATGATATAAATCAATTTAACTTAAAAGACATAATGTTCTAAGTCACATTGAACACTCTGGTTTTAACAATTTTTGAAAAAAGTTACAAGGACTGTTCAGCAAGGAAATATTAAAATCCACATATCTTTAACGATATTGAGATGTTCTCTCGACATCACGTTTAGTAGTTTTTAAATTTTCAAAATCCGACATTAAATAAAAAAGTTATGCAATACTAAATCTTTACATGCTTTTTTCTCAAAAACAACAAATTGGCACTTAGAACAAAACGTTTTTCAAGCGACGAGGTGTCTACCAAGTTTGTTCAAATAAAAGCCCTGGAATCAAAATTGGCCCCGCCCCAGGGGGTCATTGATTTTCCCTATATGCATATAGTAAAAACTTAAAAAATCTTCTTTTAAAGAACCAAAAGAGTTAGAGCTAAGATATTTAGCATGAAACATGTTCTAATAAGTGTCTACCAAGTTTGTTCAAATTAAAGCCCTTGGGTCAAAATTGGCCCCGCCCCGGGGGGTCATTGATTTTCCCTATATGCATATAGTAAAAACTTAAAAAATCTTCTTTTAAAGAACTCAAAGAGCTATAGCTAAGATATTTAGCATCAAACATGTTCTAATGGGTGTCTACCAAGTTTGTTCAAATAAAAGACCTGGGGTCAAAATTGGCCCCGCCCCGGGGGTCATTGAATTTCTTTATATATGTATAGCAAAAACTTAAAATCTTCTTTGAAAAAACCCAAATAGCTAGAGTTTAGATATTAAGCATGAAACATCTTCTAGTAAGTGTCTACAAAGTTTGTTCAAATAAAAGCCCTGGGGTCAAAACTGGCCCGGCCCCAGGGGTGTCATTGTTTTTAACTATATGTGTATAGTACAGTAAAAACTTTAAAAAAATCTTCTTTTAAAAAGCCCAATGAGCTAGAGCTTAGATGTTTAGCATGAAACATCTTCTTATGGGTGTCTACCAAGTTTGTGCAAATAAAAGCCCTTGGGTTAAATTGGCCCTGCAACGTTGGGGGTTGGGGGGGGGGGCCTTTATACAGGTGAGCGACCTCAGGGCCATCATTGCCCTCTTGTTTATGCTATAGAATGATATCTGCCATGTGTTGTAGTTCAGATAGAAATTTCTGGCATATCAGACGGGATTTTCTGTCATTTACACCAGCGCTAGAAAACCCTGACTTACACCCCCATGTAAGGCAATTCTCATGGTTTAAATGACATCATTGCTGTGCGCCTTTTATGAATGAATTGCGCTCTTAGGATGACGTCATTTTATTGTTATGAATGAAGTTGTAAGATTATATGCTACTTTAAGAAAAAAAGTGCGTAATGAATATCAGTTTTCGTAATTTCTGTCCTGAAAATAATTGATATGTAATATTATGGTTAGCGGAAACTCAAAAGAGCCTCATTACCGCCTTAAACATTACCCTCAAGCTAGATATTCCAGTCTGTACCGGCAGCCAGTGATTCTTCCATCCCTTGTGTACCCTCAAACATGTCAGATATTTTTACAGGGGGGTAAAATGCTTAATCGGCCATCAAATAATCTGTATATACAGATGTGAATTTTGTCATTAGGGCATGCAATTACTAAGAAGAAAAATATGGGACCATATACAGCCTGCGATATTTAAATAGTTTCGATTTTCTCGGCGTTCGTGTTTTTTTTTGTTTGTTTTTTTTTCAGCTTTCACTGTTTATGTATAAAAATAATCCTGACCTACCTACCCTCTTGAACATAATTTATATTTTTTGTCCTGTGCTTCTACATGGTTGCATAATATGATGTACATAGGGTCATCTTTCACCAGAAGAGATAGAAAGTTACAATGTGACGATCCCAACCAAATTAATAACCTTATCCATGTTTGTAATTCTGTATTAAATATTCTGCAGCAATGGGTAACTTCCCTCCACAGATGGCTTCTAACAAACAACAACAGGTAGGCATGAGCTTAATGTTGGCTGTATATGCACATATAGTTTTGATAAACCCTAGTCAAAATATTGTCCTTAATTATATATATAAGGACTGAATATTTCAAGAAATGAAGTTGGTTATTTTGTTGTTTTTTTAGGTCACCTGTCACAAAGTGACATGGTGAGCTTTTGTGATGGCTTTTCGTCCGGCATCCATCCGTCCATAAACTTTTCTTTAAAAGACATCTCATAAACGGCTAAGCCAATTTCATCCAAAATTCACAGGAAGGTTTCTTTGGTAGTGAACTTTAAAAATTGTTCAAAGAATTTAATTCCATGCAGAACTCTGGTTGCCATGGCAACCGAGAGAAAGAACTTAAAAAATCTTCTTTAAAAAAGCGAAAGAGCTAGAGCTTAAATATTTGGCATAAAACCTCATCTTGTCAGAGTCTACCAAGTTTGTTCAAATAATAGCCCAGGGGTCAAAATTGGCCCCGCCCCAGGGGTCATTGATTTCCTTATTTGTATATAGTAAAAACTTAAAAAATCTTCTGTTAAAAAATTCAAATAGCTATAGCTTAGATTTTTGGCATGAAACATCTTTTGGTGGGTGTCTGCCAAGTTTGTTCAAATAAAAGCCCTTTTTTTTAAAAACCCCAAATAGCTAGAGCTTAGATAATAAGCATGAAACATCTTCTGGTGGGTGTCTACCAAGTTTGTTCAAATAAAAGCCCTACAGTCAAAATTGGCCCCGCCCCAGGGGTCATTGTTTCCCCTATATGTATATAATGAAAACTTAAAAAATCCTCTTTTAAAAAACCTAAATAGCTAGACATTAGATATTAAGCATGAAACATCTTCTTGTGGGTGTCTACCAAGTTTGTTCAAATAAAAGCCCTAGGGTCAAAATTGGCCCGGCCTGGGAGGGTGGATTATTGTTTTTCCCTATATGTGTATAGTAAAAACTTAAAAAATCTTTTAAAATCCTCAAAGCGCTGGAGCTTAGATATTTATCATGAAAAATCTTCTTATTGGTGTCTACCAAAATTGTTCAAATAAAAGCCCATGGGTTAAAATGGGCCATACCCCAGGGGCCTATATATAGGTGAGCGTTTTCAGGGCCATCATGGCCCTCTTGTTGTCAGAGTTTTGGCCCTTTAATAATTTTTATTTTTAAAGTTTGTCCGGACTACTTCTCTTATACCACTGATGCAATTTCAGTGAAACTTTACAGGATTGATCTGTAGCTCAAGTCCTTGCGCATATTGCACGGGTTTTCCGGTTGAATGATTTTTGGCTGAGTTATGGCCCTTTGATAAAAAAGGTGTTTTTTTCTGTGTGTTGCCAGATACACAAAAGCTTGTCCGGACTACTCCTCATAAACTACTGGTGCAATTTCATCCAAACTTTACAGGAATGATCAGTACCAAGTCTTGTTGTGCATGTTGTCAGAATTTTCCGGTTCAATGATTTTTGTAAGAGTTATGGCCCTTTAATAATTTTTATTTTTAAAGTTTGTCCGGACTACTTCTCTTATACCACTAATGCAATTTCAATGAAACTTTACAGGATTGATCTGTAGCTCAAGTCCTTGCGCATATTGCACGGGTTTTCCGGTTGAATGATTTGTGGCTGAGTTATGGCCCTTTGATAAAAAGGTGTTTTTTTTCTGTGTGTTGCCAGATACACAAAAGCTTGTCCCCACTATTTCTCATAAACTACTGGTGCAATTTCATCCAAACTTTACAGGAATGATCAGTACCAAATCTAGTTGTGCACTGTCCGTCTGTCTGTCACAAAACTTGTCCCAACATGAAATTGGCCATTATGAGGCGACACATGTGATCACTGATCGCTCTTGTTAATCTATATAAATGACATCGCAGATAATAATCAAATATACCTTTATTCGCTGATGATAAATGTGTGATAGGCCAATAAGTAATCATGACAACTTAGCTCTGAAAAAATGTGAAAAAATGCGTAATTATGCAATTTTCATCTTCTCCACATAAAAAGAAGTATGTCTACAAAATGAAAGGCTAAAGCTTGGAAATAGTCAAACGGCATTCGTATAGATTTAGGAGTTGAATTCAGTGATAATTTGAAATTCAACGACCATATTTAAACATCACAAACATTTTTCCCTCAATCATCATCAAACTTTGTCAGGAAGTTTGTCTAGGTAATTGCTCGAATGAGTTAGAACATGGGTCATCTTGGAGGAGCTAAAAATAGATAAATCTTTTTAACACTGTAGTTTCTACTGTTTTGATCCAAATATCATGGAAATTGGTCTGAAAGTACGTTTTTATGATTTCTAGCTCAAGATTGAATATGGGTCACCTGGGGTCAAAAATAAGGTCCCACTGCCAAAATATGGAAAAACCATGTTAACACTAGTGGTCACATTTTGACTCAATTGTCACCAAACTTGGTCAGGATGCTTGTCTAGTTAAATGCTCTAATAAGTTCCAACAATGGTCATCTTGGATGAAAAACTAAGTCACAGAAGCTAAAAAAGAAATATCTTGTTAACACTCTAGTGGCTACTGCTTTAATCCAAATATCCTGGATATTGGTCTGCAAGTATGTGTCAATGATTTTTAGGTCAAGATTGAATATGGGTTACCTGGGGTCAACACTAGGTCACACTTAACCCAAATATGAAAAAAACCTTGTTAACGCTCTTATGGTCACATTTTTGAATCAGTTGTCATCAAACATGGTCAGGATGCTTGTCTAAGTAATTGCTCAGATGAGATGGGTCAGGTGAGCAATCTAGAACCATCTTGGCCCTCTTTTTGTTTCTCCCATCTACCCATGGATGCCCTGTTTGTTCTTAGCTCACCTGAGCTAGCTCAGCGTGAGCTTTTAGGATTGTTGAATGTATGTAGTCTGTCGTCCGTCCACACTTGTTCGTTAACACTCTAGCTGTCACATTTTTGCCTCAATCATCATCAAACTTTATCAGGATGCTATATAGGTAATAGCTCGGATGAGTTCGAACATGGGTAATCTCGGATGATAAACTAGGTCACAGGAGCTAAAAATAGAAAAACCTTGTTAACACTCTAGCAGTCACATTTTTGCCTCAATTGTCATGAAACTTTGTCAGGATGCTTGTCTTGGTAAAAGCTCGGATGGGTTCGAACATGGGTCATCTCAGATGAAAAACTAGGTCACAGGAGCTAAAAATAGAGAAACCTTGTTAACACTCTAGTAGTCACATTTGACTCAATCATCATCAAACTTGGTCAGGATGCTTGTCTAGGTAATTGCTTGGATGAGTTCGAACATGTGTCATCTCGGATGAAAAACAAGGTCACAGGAGCTAAAAATACCTTGTTAATACTCTAGTGGTCACATTTTTGACTCAATTAATACACTTAATGCTAATTATCTTAGATGATCTGTAGCATTGCCGGTTTTCCTTATATCCTTTAGACACCTTGTCAAATACTCAAGGTGAGCTTTTTTCATCACAATTTGTCCATCCTCTGAGTCAGTAAATGGATTGTCAACTTTTTTTTACAAACAACTTCTTATCAGAAACCATGGGACAAATTTAATGAAATTTACCTGAGTTGTTCCTAGCATGAAGCTCTACTAAAATTGTTCAAATGGTTCTGCTCCATTGGACATGTGGGACAAAAGGCCTTAGAAATAATTTTTTGAAATGAAATCTTTAAAACTCTTTTTTTGAAAGTGCAAGGACACCGCGCTAAGATATTTTGTGTATAGCATCATCTAATGAAACTACAAAAATTATTCAAATTATAGCCCTGGGGTCATTGATTTTCCTTATAAGTATATAGTAAAAACTTAAAAAATCATCTTTTTTGAATTGTCAGAGGTTAGACATGAAACAGTGTGTAGTAGACTTCTACCAACATTGTTCAAATTACATTCCTGGGGTCAAAATTGGCCCCAATCTGGGGGGTCATTGATTTTCACTATAAACATAGTGAAAACTTAAAAATTCTTCTTTTCAGAAGATATAAGGCTTAGAACTTTGATATTTGGAAGATGGTATCATCTATATGTCCTCAAAACTTGTTCAAAGTTTCCACTAGTCTCAAAATTGGCCCTTACACAAATATAGTCTTTTTTCAGGTGAGCGCTTTTGAGCCAATGGCCCTTTGTTTACAAATAGTTAAGGTGGCGGGTGTGGATTTGAATCACCTTCAAAGGTGACCTTGACATTTTACTGACATTGAATGTAAATGTCAAATATGAAATTTGAGTTATATTTTGTACAAGAAAATGATACGTATTCTTACTCTGATGACAATTTGTTTGGCTATAGAAATATGAAAAAGTAGAACCAGAAGTAGGGCCCCACTAGGCGATGGCTCTTATTGTAATTGTTAAATTCACTTAAACTTGATAATTTCATAAATTTTTATGTATTATTTTACATTTTCAGGTAAAAAGAACTTACAGCAACATAATAAAGACTTGTAATGCATAAAGAAAAAGGAAACCCATGCATTAGAATGTTAGATAATTCTGTGACAAGATTTTTGCTGTCTTTCTTTATTTGTTTTGCTCTCCGTTGTGGACAATACACCAGTTTCATAAACTTTTCAATATAAAGTACATTCTTTAAGTCATGGATAAAACTGGAAAGACTTGTGAAATGAATTCGAGTGATGAGAGTGAAAATAAGAACCCTAAAGAAGTTGAGGAAAGTAAAACTACACCAGAGCAGCAAACTGAAAGACCTCTTAATCATTTAGAAAGTTCAAATTTACCGGAATGCAGTGGTGAAAGTAAGATAAATGAAAAAAAAGAGGAGTTGGATGCAACAGGTGTTTGCCCTCATAGTCAGTCAAAGCAACAGGAAGAGACTGGTCATGTATCTAGGAACTTGGAACATTCTGAAGGTATTCCATCATTTCAATGCTGTCAGCCTGTATGTTCCATATTGAAGGGTGAGAATGACAGCCAGACAGAGCAAATGAATGACAATGTGGAAGAACCCGAAATGGATGTTCAGAAAGGTGAAGATTCAGATGAAGTTTTTGATCTTACTGATAATGAGCCTGAAAATGAGTCAGATCTGGGAGCTTTTTATGAACAAGATCAGAGTGTTTTAAGTATAAATGAGGTAGATGCAGATGACAGCAAAGGGAATATTGAAAATCTGAAAAACACTGAAATAAGAAGTGATGAAGTTTTAGTTAGACAGCCGAAGGTAAACATATATGATATAATTTTTGATATTTGTATAAGATTTCATATGTTTTTATTTTTCAAAAAGAACACTAAATGTTTAGAGAAAAGTGACACATTTGCATCTATTTATAAATGCTCCCAACCAACACAAACGATATATGATCTTTGGGCAGTAAGAATAAGTGTTTCATTCATACCAGCAGGAGCAAGGGAAGAAGCTTACAGATTTGGTACATTCTGCTTGAGAGTTGATCTAGAAAGAGGTATCAGTATTTTATTGGCCAGAGAAGGGTTTTTCTGTAACAATAATTCAGATATAATTTGTGCTTTCTGTGGACGCTCATTACAGCAGTATCATCTACGTCTTGGAGACAGACATTTGAATGTCTTCCTGGAAAGGCATAGACATATCTGTAATTTAGCTCATAACATTTCAATGGCTATCTATGGAATTAACCTTGCACATCATGTGCAAGTTATGCAAGGAAACCATGATAGTTTATGTGTCTCAGGAAGCCATTACCAACAGCAGGGAGTATGTTCATTTGCTCAACAGATGCGTGGACTTTTTCCAAATACATGTATTGTTCCTTCCGGAACAACTTACAATGAAGCTCAACGATTCCTTCCATGGCCAAACCTAGTTGAGCATCACAGAATGGATGGAAACAACAGCATACCAAGAAATGTAAATGATATGCAAATGGAAAATCAAGAGTCTAATCCACATCAGGACCCTCCAAGAGAAAATCAATCAACAACAGAACACTTGGCAAAGGTAAATATAGCAAGTCACTAGTGTAATTCAGTGTCTATTCTAGGAATTCAAAAATAGGGGTGATTTTCCCCCCTCTATTTCAAAAAAGGGGGCGATTTTCAAAATCAAGGGGTGCCAATATAAACTGCCAATGTTAAATCGTCTGCATTAAGTTTACACTGAGGCGTTCAACCGATGAAATATTTAAAACGAAAATATTCATTTAAGGCAGCAGAAGTTGTCCTCCCTTAATTTATGAACGAAAACAAATTATTATAGAACTGTCGCGATTGATTATCAAGGGATTGACAATACAAACAATCGACCTATCTTTTACGTCTAGATCGTAGCCAAGCTAGGATTTCTTGATTATTTACTACACTAAAATGGCGCCCAACTGTCAGACCTAGCACACTAGTTCCGGTAGGTGCGAAACATTCCGTTAATTTCCGTCAACTCACGTAACCAGTACCATACGGTACTAAATTATTATAATTAGCTTACAGTTACCTCCCTTCAGTTTCCAGTGTAAATGTAAACAAAACAACCAAATAAAATGCGAGATGGAATTATGCTTGCTAGGGATCACTTTATTTCCAGAATTTTTTACGATTTTATTAACTTTTTTTAGATGCGCGATTTTCACTCACATGATTTTGAATTGTGCGCAATCTTTGAAATATTAGCGTGAATCGCGCAATCGCGCGTCCTAGAATAGACACTGGTAATTACTGTCTTGGCAACATAATAAAAGCATTAACTATTTAATATTACCACCTAATTTTGATAGCCTGTCAAGCTGTCTTTAAAATTCACTGCCTGATTTTTTAGTGCCTATGATACATATTGTATATTGTGTAATTGATGCATAATTAGCTAACAGAAAGTTGTTAAATTAGTACCATTTTTCTGTCGTGGTAGACCTGTATTGTGTATGAATTTGATATGTTTACAGAATAGGATCCTGATTGATTATAAGTTAAAATTGTTACTGAGCTTTTAATATATAATTTTTTTTTCAGACAACAAAATCTGGTGCTCCAGCCACTACTGTTCAAAGATCAGCAACATTACAGGCAGATTGTTGTAAATATTCTACTTATGCTCTATAAATTTCTTTACTTACAAAAATGTTAAAAGTTGGCTATTCTTTTGATATTTGCCATGGGCCAGAATTTTATAAGCTACTTTATAGTGTGTTAACAAATTTAAGTGAAGATATTCGCTTGAAGCTTAATGTACAGCGATTTAAGATCATAGAGGTAAAGGTCAAAGAACACTAGCATAGTCATTGACTGAATTATAGCCCTTTTTTAGCTCACCTGAGCATATGCTCAGGGTGAGCTATTAGGATCACTCTTCGTCCGTCGCCTGTCGTCCGTCGTATGTCGTACGTCGTCCATTGTCCGTTCACACTTTTCAAACGACATCTCCTCTGAAACCATAAGGCAGATCATAATGAAACTTTACAGGGATGTTCCTTGTGTGAAGCCTTAACAAAGTTGTTCAAAGAATTCCATTCCATGCAGAACTCTAAAGAAAAAACTTTAAACATCTTCTTCTAAAAAACCCAAAGAGCTAGAGCTTAGATATTTGGCATGAAACATCTTCTAGTGAGTGTCTACCAAATAAATGCCCTGGGGTCAAAATTGGCCCCGCCCCAGGGGGTCATTGATTTTCCCTATATGCATATAGTAAAAACTTAAAAAATCTTCTTCTAAAAACCCAAAGAGCAAGAGCTTAGATATTTGGCATGAAACATGTTCTAATGGATGTCTACCAAGTTTGTTCAAATAAAAGTCCTAGGGTCAAAATTGGCCCCGCCCCAGGGGGTCATTGATTTTCCCTATATGCATATAGTAAAAACTTAAAAAAAATTCTCTTAAAGAACCCAAAGAGCTAGAGCTAAGATATTTAGCATGAAACATCTTCTAATCAGTGTCTACCAAGTTTGTTCAAATAAAAGCCCTGGGGTCAAAATTGGATCCGCCACAGGGGGTCTTTGATTTTCCCTATATGCATATAGTAAAAACTTAAAAAAATCTTCTTTTAAAGAACCCAAAGAGCTAGACCTAAGATATTAAGCATGAAACATCTTCTAATGAGTGTCTACCAAGTAAAAGCCCTGGGGTCAAAATTGGCCCCGCCCCAGGGGGTCATTGATTTTCCCTATATGCATATAGTAAAAACTTAAAAAATCTTCTTTTAAAAAACCAAAAGAGCTAGAGCTTAGATATTTGGCATAAAACATGTTCTAATGGATGTCTACCAAGTTTGTTCAAATAAAAGCCCTTGGGTCAAAATTGGCCCTGCCCCAGGGGGTCATTGATTTTCCCTAAATGCGTATATTAAAAACTTAAAAAATTTTCTCTTAAAGAACCCAAAGAGCTAGAGCTAAGATATTAAGCATGAAACATCTAATCAGTGTCTACCAAGTTTGTTCAAATAAAAGCCCTGGGGTCGAAATTGGCCCCGCCCCAGGGGGTCATTGATTTTCCCGATATGCATATAGTAAAAACTTAAAAATCTTCTGTTAAAGAACCCAAAGAGCTAGAGCTAAGATATTTAGCATGACACATCTTCTAATGGGTGTCTACCAAATTTGTTCAAATAAAAGCCCTGGGGTCAAAATTGGCACCGCTCCAGGGGTAATTGATTTTCAGTAAAAACTTAAAAATTTTCTTTTAAAGAACCCAAAGAGCTAGAGCTAAGATATTTAGCATGAAACATGTTCTAATGGATGTTTACCAAGTTTGTTCAAATAAAAGCCCTTGGGTCAAAATTGGCCCCGCCCTAGGGGGTCATTGATTTTCCCTATATTGCATATAGTAATTAAAAACTTAAAAATCTTCTTTTAAAGAACCCAAAGAGCTAGAGCTAAGATATTTAGCATGAAACATGTTCTAATGGGTGTCTACCAAGTTTGTTCAAATAAAAGCCCTTGGGTTAAATTGGCCCTGCCAGGGGGAGGGGGGCCAAAGTCATTGTTTTTCATTATTTGTGTATAGTAAAAACTTAACATCATGAAACATCTTCTAATGGGTGTCTTCCAAGTTTGTTCAAATAAAAGCCCTTTGGTTTAAACTAGCCCCGCCCTGGGGGCCTATGTACAGGTGAGCGACCCAAGGGCCATCATGGCCCTCTTGTAATTCAGAAAATTCTTGGATCAAGTCTTGCTGAAGGTATTGAAACTTAATACAAGTCTTTGGGGTCACTATCCAAAGCCTATAATTCTGACAGGAATTTTGACTTAATAATGGCCATTTTTGAATTAAGAAAATTTCTGGTTCATTTTTTTACCGGCAACATCAATCTTATTCACATAAAATTTACTATCTTTAGGATTCTAAGTGGAGGTCATTATTCAAAGATGATTCTGATTTGTCTGGTTTATAGCCCTTTGTGAATTACGAATCTTTTGTATCATACATGTATACTTATCTATGAATAAACATACTTATCTTCTCTTTAGTTTAACCTAATATAACCTAAAATTTTGTTTTTATCATGTACAAATGTAGTTTTTGGCTGCTAGTACTAAAATAAATAATTTACAACGATTAGACAGTTGTATTGCAAATCAGGCCTATTCTAATTCTTATTTGATAAAAAGTCAACGGAGTTATAAACGGCTATTAAAATAATTTTACTTTCTTTATACTTTAGTTATGACAGGAGCTACTGGTACTTCAGCTGATCTATCAAGAAGGTCTCATAATGAAAGGAATAGAGTTAGAAGAGAAAGCCGAAGATGCGTTAGATATGTTGACTTAGAACATGCTGATATGAATAGACGAATCGCATCTTTTAATGATCATAATGAATTCAGACAAAGACCGAGAGACATGGCCCTGGCTGGATTATATCACTCTGGTATGGACCTTGAATTTAGAATCTAATTGTATTTTTATGCCACCACATACTTTTCTCCTGTTCATTTTGGGATCTTGTTAAAGCTAGGTTTGATGCTTGTATTTATGGAGTAATTTGGTCAATACAATATTAAGTGATTGAGGCATAAATGATTTGAACACAGTGTATGTATTTCTTTTATTGAAGTATTCTGTTCTCATACTTAGTAACTTGCAGTGCTGGACAATGAATTGAAAACTCTAAATATAATAAATAAAACAAATATATTTTCTTGTTTAGCTGATAATTGTTCTCTTTTTTTTTCTAATAACTAATAGTACAATACTGCATGCTCATTTGCTATGTTCAGGTTAATAGCTAATAGCATAATACTACATGCTCATTTATTATGTTCAGTTAAATAGCAAATAGTACAATACTACATGCTCATTTGCTATGTTCAGGTTAATAGCTAATAGTACAATACTACATGCTCATTTGCTATGTTCAGGTTAATAGCTAATAGCATAATACTACATGCTCATTTGTTATGTTCAGGTTAATAGCTAATAGCACAATACTACATGCTCATTTGTTATGTTCAGGCGTTAATGGAAGCTAATAGCACAATAGCTACATGCTCATTTGTTATGTTCAGGTTAATAGCTAATAGTACAATACTATATGCTCATTTGTTATGTTCAGGTTAATAGCTAATAGTACAATACTACATGCTCATTTGTTATGTTCAGGTTAATAGCTAATAGTACAATATTACATGCTCATTTGTTATGTTCAGGTTAATAGCTAATAGTACAATACTACATGCTCATTTGTTATGTTCAGGTTAATAGCTAATAGTACAATACTACATGCTCATTTGTTATGTTCAGGTTAATAGCTAATAGTACAATACTATATGCTCATTTGTTATGTTCAGGTTAATAGCTAATAGTACAATACTACATGCTCATTTATTATGTTCAGGTTAATAGCTAATAGTACAATACTACATGCTCATTTGTTATGTTCAGGTTAAAAGCTAATAGTACAATACTACATGCTCATTAGTTATGTCCAGGTTAATAGCTAATAGTACAATACTACATGCTCATTTGTAATGTTCAAGTTAATAGCTAATTGCACACACTCATTTGTAATGTTCAAGTTTATAGCTAATTGCCCTTGTTGAATATTCGAACTTTCTAAAAATTTTGACCAGTGTAACATTTACTGCCACATGACAACTTGCATCTAGATTAGTAATAAGTCAATTTTAGAGATGATTAGTATAAAATATGTTATGTATTATACAACATGATATGGAGTTTTATTAATTTCTTCTTTTTCTTAAAGGTACACATGGGAATGTGAGATGTTTTAGCTGTGGTGTTGTACTTGGGGAGTGGAAAGATGGTAATATAAATTGTTTTCATTGATGTCTAATTTAAAGCTCACCTGAAAAAAACAAACAGTTTTGTGCTAATTGGATGAAACTGTTTGTGAGCATTGGACACAATTGCAGCTTCTCAGTCCTTTCCGTCAAATTTCGGATAAGGACCTCTCACTCAATAGTAAGAATACATAGGATGGTACTTACTCTAAGAAACTAAACATGTAAACATATAGTTATTTAATGCTAGGAGTTGATGACTAAGTTTATTGCAATATATCGGGGTAAAAGTCTGCCTAAATTTAGTAAATGTATTGATGTAAAAGTTACAAATTTTATATACTTAACGTTATTATATTTGTAGAAACTGAAAGTATAAAATGTCTACCCATTGACAATAATTCAGATTTGTTATAATTGTACATGAGCTGGCATTCTTAAATTGATTATGATTAATAATTATTATATGCATAATTATAATTGCTCGAACCAAAGTTTCATAATTATGTAGGGAATAAATTATTTGTTTACTTATCTAAAGGCTTGCAGTTTCCTACATTTTAATGTAAGGAATTTACAAACATGAAGACAGTAAGTCTATAAACAGATTGTATCAAAGAAAGGGCCTACAGTTTTATGCTTTAAACCCATTTTTTTGACATAAGGTGGCGGGCGGGGGTGAGGGGTTTAAAAGTCTAAATAGAAAATCCAGGATTACGGGCCAGGGTTTTTTTACACCCTTTATGGGGAAAGCATTGTTTTTTTGAGCAATAAATTTAACACACATTTCAGTTAGTTAAATTTTCCGGGAATTTAAATTTAGAGTTTGTCTAAATCTTATAGCCTTCAACAACAACAAAATAAAACGAACAATTCAACTAATTTCGTGAATTATTTTATTGAAATCATTCCTTTGTAGATGATGTTCCTCTCTTAGAGCATATTAGAGAGCAACCAGAATGTGATTTTATTCAGGAGCATGTTTTAGAGTTCATTAGAGATCATCCTCATTCTGTAAGTTATAATATCTGTGTACTACTTCTTAAACAAAATTGTATTGACAAAATCTTAAATTTGACTTCTATGTCAGAAAAACAAAGAATCTAACTCTGAAACTACTGCAAGTTTTTAGCTAGACCTTTTTTAGTCCCCTACCGGTTTAACCGGAGGGGACGTTATGTTTACCCTCCGTCCGTCCGTCTGTTAGTCCGTCCGTCCACAAAACTGGATCCCGCGATAACTTGAAAAGTACTGAAAATATTTTAATGAAACTTGATATATGGATAGATGGCAGTATGGAGATTATGCACGTCTTTTTTTTAACCAGGTTTTCCGAAGGAAAAAACTGGTTATTAGATTGAGGTATGTCGGCGGGCGGGCGGGCGGATGGGCGGGCGGGCGTAAACAATTTCTTTCTGTGCGCAAGCTCCTCCTACATTTCTCAACGGATTTGACCAAAGCTTTCACAGAAAAGCTTACTGTGCTCATCAAGTCTCGCCCTGGGCATATTGTCGGGGTTTTTAGCGATTGAGGATAATATTCTGACCTAATTATGGCCCTTTGTTTTTTTTCGTACTTATATAGAATATATAGTGAACAATTTCTTCTGTGCGCAACTCCTCCTACATTTCTCAACGGATTTTGACCAAACTTTCACAGAAGCTTTGTCATCAAGTGCCCTGGCACATATTGTCGGGGTTTTGCGATAGTAATATTTGACCCTAATTATGGCCCTTTGTTTTTTTCCTTATATAGAATATATAGTGAACAATTTCTTCTGTGCACAACTCCTCCTACATTTCTCAACGGATTTTGACCCAACTTTCTCAGAAAGCTTTGTCATCAGTGCCCTGACACATATTGTCAGGGTTTTTGCAATTGGTAATATTGGACCTAATTATGGGCCCTTGTTTTTTTCATTATAAAGAGAATATTATAGTGAACAATTTCTTCTGTGCGCAACTCCTCCTACATTTCCTCAACCGAGATTTTGACCAAACTTTCCTTAGAAGCCTTTGTTATCAAAGTGCCTGGCACATATTGTGGGGGTTTTGTGATTGGATAATATTTTACCGAATTATGGCCCTTTGTGTATTTTTTTCCTTATACAAGAATATAATAGTGAACAATTTTTCTACAGTGGCGCAACTTCTCCTACATTTCTCAAAAGGATTTTGACCAAACTTTCACAGAAGCTTGTTCATCAAGTGGCCATAGCAAACATATTCGGGGTTTTGTGATTAGATAATTTTTTACCTAATTATGGCCCTTTTTTTTTTTCCTAAATACAGAATATATATAGTGAACATTCTTCTCTGCGCAATTCTGTGCGCAACTCCTAATTCTCTAGGGATTTTTTTGACAAAACTCTCGCAGAAGCTTTGTCATCAATCTTTGCTGCATGTTGTCAGGGTTAATGAGATTTGATAATGTTTGACCTAATTTATTGCCATTTATTTTTTTTCCCTTTATACAGAAATATATTGTTTTTGTTCCATATATAGAATATAAAGTGAACAAATTCTTATTTGCACACCTCTTCCTACAAAACTATTTTGACAAACTTTCACAGAAAGCTTTCTCAATCAAGAGTCCTTGTGCATATCATCGGGTTTTGTGATTTTGGGGGGGGCGGGCGGGGATTTTGTGATTTTGGGTGGGCGGGCGGGGTGTTCACTTTAAAACAAATGCCCTGCATGACGAAGCTTCTGTGAAATATTTTGCTGAAAAAACCTGGTTGCATCGCATTGCGATGTTCCTTGTTTCTTCCTATGTTGAAAATTCTGGTTGCTATGGCAACAAATAGTCTGAAAATATGGCAAATTTAACACATAAACTGGATCCAGTGATAATAGCCTGAATTTCAAAATTTCTGAATTAAATTTTTCAGCTTTGTCACTATAAGTTCTTTATTTAGGTGTTTACTTCAAACTTTAAATATAAGTTTCTGGTCTTCAACCACATCATATGTGACAAGGTTTACAACTCTAGCACAAAAATTATCAGTATTACCCCCCTTGAATTTAGAATTTTTATGAAAAAAAAATATCTTTCAGGGTGTCCGTTTGACCCTTGAAATGACTCTTTGACCCTTCAAATTTCCAAAAGGCCTGATTTGACACTCAAAATTTTAACTGGAGGGTCAAATTTTGTTAAGTTCATGGGGATTTGGCCTTGTAGTCGGTTAAACTTAGTCAAATGACCCTCATGATTTCATGGCTAGTGAACACCCTGTCTTTTTTAAATAACTTCTTTATTTCCTAATGTATCTACTTCAAACTTCATATATATGTTTTTTATTATCACTCAACATTTTTGAGTGGGTTAAATACTCTAGCAAGACTATTTCCAGAATTATGTCCCCCTTGAACTTAGATTTTTTTTCGAGAAATTGGTATTTTTCACTCGCCAACGTCTTCATTTCCTTATAGGATTTACTTTAAAATCCCACATCGTAATAGTATGACAAGTTGTATAAACATAATTTCCTTACAAGGGCAGGGAAACTTCACACATTACTGTGATATAGACAAACTTAGAACTCAAAAGATTTAAGTTCATTCATGTTATTCATTCACTGGTTAAATTGAATGGCCAATGGCCCATCAGAATGTTGCTGGGGTTCTAACCGGTAGGGGACTTATGGATTGCTTGCAATACTATGATAATTGCTTGTTTTGCATGTTTTCACTAGAGCTGAATTTAAAATTGCATGTATAATTTTAGATACTAAGTTTCTTTTCTCAAGTGTGAATGCTTCTATTTGTAAATATTGTTCCTATTTTATACTGTTCAAATTTAGCTACTAAATGGGTACAAATGTTAAAATCATAATGTTGGAAAATGCCTTGATTATTGAAAAACACCTTATTGAACAAAAATCCCTTGAAATTTATTTTTATTTCTCATTTCTTTCAAGTCCTCGCGATTTGACAATTGTGAATTGACATTAAAAACTATATTGTTAAAATAGATCCTTTCTGTGTGAAAACAGACACTAATTCCACTCATATTCTGATGTGCAATAAGCTTCAATCGAACAACTTGTATCATGCCAGTATTCATATATTTGTTTCTATCAAGTTTGTTAGCTTTACTTTCCTAAAAAAAGGGCGGAGCTATTGTTAACCCTTGCATTAGTGTCAGCGTTGGTTGGCCTTTTTGTTGAAGTCTGTTTTTCTCAGAAACTATAGAAACTATTTATAAACTTGGTATACAAATATGAAAATTAAAATACCATTCAAAGGGGCAGATAATTCTTAAATTCATTTTACTATGTTAATTGCTTTATACTTTGAGCGTTTGTTCAATTTTTAGCTCACCTGTCACAAAGTGACAGGGTGAGCTTTTGTGATCGCTTTTCGTCCGGCGTCCGTCCGGCGTCCGTCCGTAAACTTTTACTTTAAATGACATCTCCTCATAAACCACTAAGCCAATTTCATCCAAACTTCACAGGAATGTTCCTTTGGTGGTCACCTTTAAAAATTGTTCAAAGAATTTAATTCCATGCAGAACTCTGGTTGCTCAGGCAACCGAAAAAAAAAACTTTAAATATCTTCTTTTAAAAAACCATAAGAGCTAGAGCTTTTTAATATTTGGCATGAAGCATCTTCTAGTGAGTGTCTACCCAAGAGTTTGTTCAAATAAAAGCCCTGGGGTCAAAATTGGCCCCCCGCCTCGGGGGGCATTGATTTTCCCCTATATGCAATATAGTAAAAAATTTGAAAAATCTTCTTTAAGACCCAAAGAGCTAGAGCTAAGATATTTTAGGCATAAAACATGTCTAAAAGGTGTCTACCAAGTTTGTTCAAATAAAAGCCCTGGGTCAAATTGCCCCGCCCCCAGGGGTCATTGATTTTTCCTATGGTGCATATAGTAAAAACTTAAAAAATCTTCTTTTTAAACGAACCAAAAGAGTTAGAGCTAAGATATTAAGCATGAAACATGTTCTAATAAGTGTCTACCAAGTTTTGGTTCAAATAAAAGCCCTTGGGTCAAAATTGGCCCCCCCCGGGGTCATTGATTTTCCCTATATGCATATAGTAAATACTAAAAAAATCTTTTTTAAAGAACTCAAAGAGCTATGGCTAAGATATTGAGATCAAACATGTTCTAAATAGGTGTCTACCAAGTTTGTTCAAATAAAAGCCCTGGGGTCAAATTGGCCCCGCCCCAGGAGGGTTCATTGATTTCCCCTATGCTGCATATATTAAAAACTTAAAAAATTCTTCTTTTAAAGAACCAAAAGAGTTAGAGCTAAGATAATTTAGCATGAAACATGTTCTAATAAGTGTCTACCAATTTGTTCAAATAAAAGCCCCTGGGGTCAAAATTGGCCCCGCCCCGGGGGGTCATTGATTTTCCCTATATGCAATATAGTAAAAAACTTAAAAATCTTCTTTTAAAGAACTCAAAGAGAGCTATGGCATAGATATTTGAGCATCAAACATGTTCTAATAGGTGTCTACCAAGTTGTTCAAATAAAAGCCCTGGGTCAAAATTGGCACCGTCCTGGGGGTCATTGATTTTCCCTTAATATGTGGTATAGCAAAACTTAAAAAATCTTCTTTGAAAAAACCCAAAATAGCTAGAGTTAAGATATTAAGCATGAAACATCTTTTAGTGAGTGTCTACAAAGTTTGTTCAAATAAAAGACCAGGGGTCAAAATTGCCCCGCCCCGGGGGTCCATTGATTTTCTTTATATGTGTATAGCAAAAATTAAAATCTTCTTTGGAAAAACCCAAATAGCTAGAAGTTTAGATATTAAGCATGAAACATCTTCTAGTAAGTGTCTACAAAGTTTGTTCAAATAAAAAGCCCTGGGTCAAAACTGGCCCGGCCCTCAGGGTGTCCATTGTTTTTAAAACTTATATGTGTATAGTAAAAACTAAAAAAAAAAAACTTTTTTTAAAAAGCCCAATGAGCTAGAGCTTAGATATTTAGCATGAAACATCTTCTTATGGGTGTCTACCAAGTTTGTGCAAATAAAAGCCCATGGGGTAAATTGGCCCTGCAACGTTTTGGGGGTTGGGGGGGCCTATATACAGGTGAGCGACCTCAGGGCCATCATGGCCCTCTTGTTTAAATTGGAATGCAATTCTAAATGGCATATACACATGTATTTTTATAATTTAGATTTTCTTAGTTATGTCTTTTCACAGGCATGTCTTGTTTTTATTTTTGTTTTTAATGTACTTATATTGGAATTAATGTGGTATAAATTAAGTTGTTCTTTACTGTAAATGTAAAATTTGTAAAATACTTCATGTAAATGTATATGGTCAGCAATGGAAATTTTTTTAGCCTACAACTTTAGTAAAGCATGCATAATTTTCAATTTGAACAATTGAGCAACCAATAAGATTTCTTTTTTGACTATTTTGATATTACCACAATCGTATTTTTACACAACAACATCTAAGTGAAGGTCTGTATTTATTAATTGTATTATTTTAGATGTTGTTTTTATATTACAGGTTGATGGTATTGTACAAGCTTTTGTAGGCTCTAGTATCGGGACAACGGTTATTGGTCGTGGATTTACAAGAGGAGATGTTGTAGATGGTATACGGAGACTACTTAGAAATGGAGGTAAATCATTTTTATTGTGTGTCAACATTAAAAAGTGCCTTTGTTACATACCAATATTTAACAGGGAGTCATTGGTTTTCCTATTATGTTATATACTGAAACATAATCTGAAAAAACTCTACCAAGAATGTTCAAATCAGGCCGATCATGGGGGGGGGGGGGCCCCGTCAAAAAAAAACAAAAAAAAATTGGGGGGATAAAAAAAAAAAAAAAAACATTAATCTTTTGGGCCAGAGTTGCTGAAATTACGGCCTTTGAAGTCAAAATTACATGGTCTTCCTTATTAAATTTGTATACTTATGTTGAAATGTTTGTATAAAGTTGAAATCACATGTGTAGGTATTTTACCGAAAAAAATGCGAGTTATGTAAAATCAAGCTCTTGAAGGTTAAAAAATTGGTCCCATTTTTTTCGGGAACAAAATTTACATAAACTTACAGCAAAAAAAACAACAACAAAAACAAATACAGCAAGAACAATTTTTAACCCCTTCCCTTTGTTCAATTTCCTGCAATGGCTTCAGCTGCCGTCATCTTACATCTCTGGCATGTTTTGCAATGCTAATAAAGAAATCTTTACACTGGCTGCTTGTTGGCCCGCCAGCAGAAGCTGGAATATCTAGCTTGAGGGTAAGCGTAACGAGGTTTCCCAAAATTTTCCGAAAAATTTTTTACCTGATAGCTAGATTTTCCCGGTCTGAAAAAAAAACAGCCAGTTTTTGTTTTTTTGGCCTTTTTGGCAGGGGCGGGGGGGGAAAAATATTTTCCAAACAGTTTCTCAAAATACTTATAAACACCCTCTTGATTTTTTGGGGTTTATAAGCAATAAACTGGTCCCTACCGGGGGAATTCAAGTTCAGGCCCGGTCGTCATCATTCCTTTTTATTGCCCTTATTTTAAATTTTTTGGGCTTTTAAAGGTGATGGAAAGGAAATTTGGGGATTTTTTGGGTTTACAGATTAAGAAGGGAAACAAAAGGTGGTTTCAATTTCGGGTCTTTTAAACCACCCACTTTATGTTTTAAAAATGATGACTAATTAACCTACTATTTTAATTCAAAGTATGTTCCATTTTAAATTTTTCAGTGTTTGAAATTAAATTTTTGCATCCATTGAATGGGAACATTTTGTTTCCCTTCTTGTTAAAGTAATAGCCTTTTTAATATACTTGCTTTGGCAGACACTTTTTGTAAATATTGAGGCATACAAAATGAAAAAACAGATGTAAGTTTTTTATATTTACAGAAAGATTAACCCGTCAACAATGTCATGTGTCCCATTTAAGGAGGATGTTAAACATGGTGTCCCTATGTTGAGGCCAATCTTTAAGACCTGGTGCTTACATAGATGTTTAAAAAATAGTGTAATAACCGTAATGGTTTTAACTGCCCTTGTTCGAGTAGGGCATGGATTTTTTACCTTTGTTATTTTACGGATAAAAATGTAAAAATAAAAAAGGAATTTTTAGTGACCATTTTGTTGATATTTGGGAACTATCTCTTTAATATAATCTCCATGCCAGCCGAAAAGAACAAAACAAAAAAAAAAAATAGTGGAAAAAGAAACGCAAGTTATTTTGCCTTTTTCCGGATTACATGTAATACACCATGTGTAAGTAACAGCTGAAATAAGAAGTCACGTTTGAAAGTAAACCCAAACCGTTTTTTTTGAACGGGTACTTAGCTCCAGCAAGATATCAACTTAGGTAAAAAGGGGGGGTCAAAGGATAAGTTCTGTTCCCCGAGTAATTTTTAACATTTGAAAGTTTCGCACACAGTTAAATATCAGCCCTGCAATGATTGATTTTAATGGTCAACAATACGAGCAGAACATCGGGCCAAGGGCCCTTTATGCAGGCTATGAGACGCCTTATTCCATCGCCCGCCAGACACAATTTTTAACAGCCGGTTTCCAATAAAAAATATACCCATTCCCCCCGGCAACCTCCATTAATGGAACGGAAACGTCAAAACATGGAATAATCTGCTTAAAATATCTGTGGCTAAAATTTTGGAATAAATGTCGAAAAAACAGTAAACTCTATTAATTATAAAGCTCACTGAAATTGGGAAATTAAAAGTTTGAAAAATATTTGAATGAAAGGGTGACGGACGTTTTGAAAAATCAACAAAGTTTGTAAGCAATAATTTGATTGAAAAAAGCCCAATAGACCATAAAAAATGCCAACAAGAATTAGAGTCGGCAGTTTAAAAAAATTTGTGAGAAAATGGAAAGTGATATTAAAAAGAATTGATGAAAAACAAAAAATGAAATTTATAAAATTTTGTTGATCTGGAAAATAGGTATGCCAAGAAATTCTCATTTTCTCTATGTATCCCCCAAAAGGACATTTCGAAAAAATCTGAAAGCAAAAAAATCGCATGATTTGGATACTGGACATTGCCCAAACAGAAGTGGAAATTGAAGCTGGTAGGTGAAAGCGTTTATAGAGGAAAAAATTTACAAATTGATTTGCAAATTAATAATCCTTTTTGACAGAAGCTCACCTGAAATTTGGAAATCCATTACAAATAAAAAAAAACCTTGCCCACATAATTGTCCAAATTTCATAGTTTATGTTGAAACGTAAACGTGTTTTGTACAGCAGCAATTAATTTAAAAATGAGCTTAAAAACAAAAAATTCTCGGGGTTGGGAGTTCAAGATTCCTGGAATGGCGTGAATGCCGCGTAAACCATTATATTTCGGACAGAAATGTGAAGGTTTTTGGATTAGCAAAATTAATCGATTTAGAAAACAAATTTCAAATATTTTTTACAGAGACATATGTAAGATAAAATCCCTTAGATTGTTACAAGGCCCAAACGGACTTAAATTGAAATTTTTATGCAAAACAACTCGCTTAGTGGGTTTTCCCGGAAACACAGGTTAAAAAATCCTACCGGCAAATTATTTGCAGGGAAAAAAGAAATGGGTTTTAATAAATAATGTTATAACGCGCGTAAAGCTGCCCTAAGAGCTAATGCAAATGGAAATTTTTTTTAAGAAAATAAGTCCCTGTTTTTGAAAATAAAAATGAGTTTTTTGAAAAAAAAAACGAAAGTCATATAAAAATAAAAGAACAAATGTAAACCCAAATATTTCAAAGCGCCGCATAAGGAAAACATAATCCTTTAAATTTATCAAAATCGAACCCAAAAGCAATTTTGAAAAAAAATATAAAATCGCAGTAAAAAAGATTCAAAAAGGAACAAAAAAATTATCAATTGAATCATTATTTACTCATTTTCAATAATCTTTTCGGCAAAAAACGAAGCCGGCCACTGACAAACAAACCCTCGCATTTTTAATTAGTTTTGTATATGATTAAAGAATTAGATTGCCTTTTTTTTTCTGAATTAGAAGTTTTTAAAAAAATGCATTTTTTGCTCAAAATAAATTCAAAAAGTCCGGGGGCAAAAACCGGATAGCCAAAATTTTTTTAAAAAACATCATTTGACAAAATTTCCCCATTTTTTTGTTAAGTTTTTTAAAATAAAATTTTAACAGGGAATTTTCCAAAGAAATTTGGGGACCCCAAGGCAAAAAAATCTTTTTCCCTTTAATTCCCAAGGGGGCAACCCCGGAACCCAAAAATTTTTAAAAGGAAATTTTTTTAAACCCCTTTTTAAACTTTATATAACCCCTTTTAACCCCTTTTTTTCCCCCCCCCCCCCCCTCTAATTTTTTTTGTCAAAAGGGGAAAAAAATGCTTATTTTAAGGCCCGCAAACTTTTTTTTTGTTGTTGTTTAAAAAAATGACCTTTTTTTCGGCGCGGCCCCAAACCAAAAAGTTACTCAGGGGGTTGCCAGAACGGGGAAAACCATCCCCCTTCCGTTTTCGGGGTTTTTTGAAGGGGGGCGGAGTCCCCTCATCGCCAAGAAAATTTTGGAAACCTTTGGAGAGGCTAACTTAAATAACCCGGATTGGGATCATTTGGTAACCCGTGTAACCCAACGCTGAAAAAGCATTTGACCTTATCTCAACCTTTTGAAAGTTGCCCAGCACTTTGAAATCATTTTTGGATGGAAAAAATCAAACAAAATAGTGAATTTTTTGGCAATTTTTGAGAATGTCCCCTCGTTGCCATGGTAACAGAAAAATTTAAGCCTGACATGTTTTGTTTGCAAGGGCAATGGCCGTCAATATTTTGCCAAGTTTGAAATTAGTGTTGAAGCATTTTTTTATATTTTATAACAATTTTGAACTTGTAACGGGAGACCTTTTTCAATGAAAAATCCATTTTTTCACAAAATGCCTCAATGAAGAAGGGTTAAATTAACATTATTTTCAAAAATATATCAAAACTAATTATAAACTCGACGCTTAAAATTTGGGGGCGATTTAGAAAAGAAAAGTTAATTGAGGCAAAAATTTTGGTTTATAAAAAGAATAAATTTCAACGATTGACTGGTATTTATATTTTACAAAGGCGCTGCTTTATTTCAAAAAATTCTTGCGAAAAGAAAAAAAATTTATATGCCAGCCCTTTCTGATTGGGAAGAAAAATGAATTTGACAGAAGATTGAATAGACCTTTATTGTGGCAAAAACTAATGAAAGCAAATGTTAGTAAACAAAATTTGTATTTGGCTATAAAGTCAATGTAAATCTCAACGGTTAAATCGTTTTGGTAAAGGGTATAATTCGACTAACTCTAACTTTATTCAAACATTGGAGTGAAGCAAGGTGACCCCGCCAGCAGCATTTTGTGTCTTTATTTTTTTAAACGATATTGTTAAAATGTAAAAGCAGATATTAATGGAATAATGAACATTGGCGACATTCAATTATTTTTATTACTTTTTTGGCCGATGACGCAGTTTTATTTGCTCACGATCCAAACTCCCTACAGTCCATGTTGAACGACATTGAAGAATATAGCAATACATGGGGCTTACGTCTTTAATGCCAGCAAAACAAAAACCATGATTTTTGAAAAAGGCTGACATACCAAATTTGATTTTTATCTTTATAACAATCATATAGAACTTAGTAGATTCTTTTAAATATTTGGGCGTTCATTTATATAAAAATGGCAATTGGAACCGAACACAAAAGCGAATAGCCCAGCACGGCTCGTACTCATTACACAATTTGTTTATTGTTTTTAACCAACTTGATTTAACCGTGTCCAAACAATGTGACTTATTCGATTCATTGGTAGCTTCTACGTTAAATTACGCGGCTGAAATCTGGGGTCATCATGTGGGACCTGATGTTGAACTCATTCACTCCAAATTCTGTAGAAAAGTATTATCTGTCAAAAGCTCTACAAATTTAGACACTCTTTACTGCGAATTAGCTAGAATCCCGATGAGCATTCGTAGGCAATTAATAATGGTAAAATATTGGATAAAATTATTGACATGTAAAAAAGAATCTCTTCTTTTTAGAACCTATAACATGCTTAAAGTCGATGTTGAAGGAAATAACACATAAAATAAATGTAATTGGGCTTATCAAATTAAAATTTTACTTGATATATTCGGACTTTCGTATATTTGGCAAAACCAATATAGCATGTTAATTGACTACAATATTATTGAACGACGCATATTAGATATTTATTATCAAAGTTGGTATTGTTCTATCAATAATTCTAGCCGTCTAGATACATACAGTTCTATAAAATATAAATTTGAATTTGAAAGTCATCTTGATTATATTAAGGACAAAATATTTCGAGTCGCGCTTACAAAATTTCGCACATCATCTCACGACTTGTTTATTGAAAAGGGAAGATATACCAACGTTTTCCCCAGCTCTTACATTTATAGAATGATAATTTGTCAAATAAGTGTCCTTTCTGTATTTCTAATGTTTATAGAGTTAAATGCCCTAGTATATTTTTATATTAGATGCTATGTTCTTGTTATTTTAACGTATACAAAGGTATGCAACTATTAGGCCTACATTGTAAGATATGATTACTAGGCCTACATTGTAAGATATGATTACTAGGCCTACATTGTAAGATATAATAACTAGGCCTACATTGTAAGATATGATTACTAGGCCTACATTGTAAGATAGGATCATAATTCTCATTGTATAGGAAAAATGCAAATGGTGCTAACAACAAAGCTTTTATTATTTCTTATATTCCATAGGATATTTTTGTTGTGTCAAAGGAAGAATGTTTAACATGAATAGTTATATATAGGTATAATGCAGTGATAAGTATTTATAAAACAAAGCATTTTAGTAAAACATATCTGAAAGTCATTATAATGTTCATTGTTAGAGGCCTTGTTTTAATTTAGCAGACATATCTGAAAGTCATAAAATGACTATAATAATGTACATATCATTGTTTATACAATCATGAATGTCCCATACAGATGGAAATATTATATATGTACTATAATATGTGAATTTTAATTCTCCATTATGTAAGTATAATGATTTTACTTGTAATTATGAACATATACAAAGTCTCTTATAACTCTCTAGAGAGTGACAATGTGTCTTCTTTTTAGTCCCCTACCGGTTTACCGGAGGGGACTTTAGGTTAACCCTCTGTCCGTCTGTCTGTCAGTCTGTCAGTCCGTCCGTCCACAAAACTGGATCCCGCGATAACTTGAAAAGTACTGAAAATATTTTTATGAAACTTGGTATATGGATAGATGGCAGTATGGAGATTATGCACGTCTTTTTCTTTTCTTCCTATGTTGAAAATTCTGGTTGCTATGGCAACAAATAGGATGAAATATGGCAAATTTTACACATAAACTGGATCCAGTGATAACGCAAAAAGTACTGGAAATATTATTATGAAACTTGACATATGGGTAGATGGCAGTCTTGGGATTATGCACGTCTTTTTCTTTTCTTCCTATGTTGAAAATTCTGGTTGCTATGGCAACAAATAGGCTGAAAATATGGCAAATTTTACACATAACTGGATCCAGTGATAAAGCAAAAAGTACTGGAAATATTTTTATGAAACTTGACATATGGGTAGATGGCAGTCTTGAGATTATGAACGTCTTTTTCTTTTCTTCCTATGTTGAGAATTCTGGTTGCTATGGCAACACATAGACTGAAAATATGGCAAATTTTACACATAAACTGAATCCAGTGATAACTCAAAAAGTACTGGAAATATTTTTATGAAACTTGACATAGGGTAGATAGCAGTCTTGAGATTATGCATGTCTTATCTGTTTTTCCTATTTTGAAAAAATATCGGTTGCCTTGGCAACAAATAGGCTTAAAACATGGCAAATATAACAATATTTGTGATTAGTCAAAAAGAGCTGAAAATTTTTATGAAATTGCATCTTTAATTCAAGAGTTATCTCCTCTTTAAGAATTTTGCTATTAAAATGTTATATTTTGGTAACAGGGATGTTTCAAATATTAACTTTAGAGTGTCCTTCAGTCCGTCTGTCTGTCTGTTCATAAAAACTGTTTCCTGTGATCACTTTTAAAGAACATTTCCAACAAGTTTTCTTAAAATAGAGAAAAATTGAAACATTAGTGAATGGCCAATGGCCCTTCAGAATGTTGATGGGGTTCTAACCGGTAGGGGACTTATGGATTGCTTGCAATACTATGATAATTGCTTGTTAATTATCCTTTTTATTTATGATATGTTGTATATACTGTATCAAATTGATGAGACTATAATAAAGAATAAAATAAATTGTTAAAGACGTGGTTTTAATTTAGCAGTCATAAGATGACTTTAGTTTTTGTTTTGAGTTTACATCATCTGAAGCACCACATGCTCAAGTTTAGCGATAATTGTCACTATCAATCTTTTCAAAGAAAACATTCCGAATTTCTTTTTATCAAAAACTGCTAGATCATCTTCAAAAATTTGGGGCTAGAGGGAGTGGTTTGCTTTCTCCTATAAATTTTGAGAATCAGTCAGTTAAAAATTATATGATTCTTAGATTCCTAAAGTTATATTGTCAAAAATAGCCAGTGATTTTTTTTGTTGGCTATTACTTTCCTCATTAAAACATGTTGTTGTTTTTTTCAGCTGAGCAATTTAATACCATCAAAAACCTTTACTTCATTCAGGCTATTGGTAAAAAATTTTGATCACTGACAAAAATCTGTAATTCTTTAAGACTCTTGTTTGTCAATCAAGTATGATAAGACACCTGTCTAACCCCTTGTTGCATTTAACATTTTTTGGATTGGAAAATATGCATTTTGACTTTCCTGATAACTTTATTGTTCAAAATTTGTGATGTCAAAAAAAATCAATTGTAACATTCCTTTATTATTATCTGCTTTTTTTTTTATAAAGTTATGTTTAATATACAGGTCAGGACTGTTCATTTTTATACAATGTATTTTTATGTAAAATATAAATGTTTTCATATACAAGCATTTTCTGTGATGACCATATTGTTATCTTTTTTGTTTGAGTTTAAAATCAAAATTAAAAAAAAAGAAATAAGGTTATAACAATAAGAATGTTGAAATATATGTTGTTGGTATATTAGCTTGTCTGTTTCAAAGAAAAAGTTGAGTTGAGGTGCTTCACGACAAAACCAACATAATGCGTTTGCGACCAGCATGGATCCAGACCAGCCTGCGCATCCGCGCAGTCTGATCAGGATCCATGCTGTTTGCTTACAAACCCTATTACAAGTGGAGAAACTGACAGCGAACAGCATGGATCCTGATCAGACTGCGCGGAGGCGCAGGCTGGTCTGGATCCATGCTGGTCGCAAACACACTATGTTGGTTTTGTCATGGCACGGCTCAGTTGTATTTTGTTTCTTTGTTTTAAATGACCCTAGTCATGTGAGGTAAATGGTAGAATATATATATTGTTTTAGAAGATTTGTTATAATTTATAGTTCTATAGATAAATAGTTGTAGAAATAAACAAAACATTGATTTGATATGAATTATACTCATACATCTTGATGATTATTAGTATATAGATTGTGTATAGGTTATATAACCCAGTATAGATTGCTGCTGTAAGCTTATTTCAGCTGAGACTTCAGGAAAATGTTATATAACAAGTGTTCATTTAACCATATAACCAATCAAAAGTCAACAACTTGATAGTACTGCATTTGTCCTTGCTTTAATTAGAAAAGAAAATTATGCTTTAATTTGTAGTAGGTGTGTATAGGCCCTTTGCATGTTATTGTTATGAAATCTATTAATAGTAACAAATTGCTGATAAGAGATACAGGTAACTTTCGGATGGTTGGCAAAAAATATGGTGGCTGATAAAATGCAAAATATAGTAATTTTATATTTATAATAAAAAACTTATTTTTCATGAAACAGCTTAGTATTTTATATCATTAGAAATTTCATTTTACTCATATTTTATATATTAAAAAATAAATTAACAAAGCGTTTTCATTTTTTCTTGGTAAGGAGTTAAACTTGGTGCTAGAAAACTATTGAAATAACAGTTGAAAAATAGCTGAGCTTTCTTTTTGAAAAGCAAAAAATGAAAATCCGCTTATATTTCAAAAATATGAATTTAAAGAACTTTCAAATGTATAAAAATCTAAAAAAATCGATCCACAAATAAAAAAGTTATTAGAATTGAAAAATTCTGCTGCTATAAAATGTTTATAAATATTGGTTCTTCTTGCCAACCGGTAAATCTGCTAAATTCTGGTAGCAGGTGCTTGTGATGTCATTGTGCAATGGGTCTATATAAGTAATAAAAACATCTGGGTTATCCAATGAAAACTGATGTAACATACATGTATGGGAAGTATTTTATCAATTCATTAATGACTGATGATTGCTGATGTTATTAGATTTGCAGTTGTGATCAGGTTTTATATAGAGGGTCTGACATGAGTTGTCATTTGATATTAGCTTATATGAAGCTAGTTTTCAGCAAATACTCTAGCAAGCTTGATAGCATTTTGTTTGGATGAGATTCATAAAGATTCATTTTAAATGACACCAAAGATCAGATATCTTTATTACATGATTAAATCTAACCAAACATTCCATTTACAACTTTATTTTCATTTATACAAAAGTCTTGTTGTATTACATGTGTGTAATATTTAAACAAATAGATGATACTTATATTACATAGAAAACAAGGGCAGTGTATATATGACACTATACAACTCTATGCAATAACTTTAATTCAGTGCAATAAGTTTTTATGCACGATTTTTTTTGTTTTTATTTGTTCTGCATATATGTTTTTAACCAGCACACTTTTGTATAACTTGTCTTTGTTTATTTATTTCAAAACCAATGAACATTTCAAAATAGGAAATTCCAAATTACAATATTTTATAAAAAGTTAAATTATTAGAGGGTATATTGGTTACGAAATTATTCAAAATTTACATCTTATTTCAGTCTATTCACTTCAAAGGAAATTTTGTTTATAGTTTGAAATATTCCTTGTTCCTAGTCATGGAGAGTTTTTTTAGCTCACCTGTCACAAAGTGACAGGGTGAGCTTTTGTGATCGCTTTTCGTCCGGCGTCCGTCCGTCCGTAAACTTTTACATTAAATGACATCTCCTTATAAACCACTAAGCCAATTTCATCCAAACTTCACAGGAATGTTTCTTTGGTGGTCACCTTTAAAAATTGTTCAAAGAATTTAATTCCATGCAGAACTCTGGTTGCCATGGCAACCGAAAGAAAAAACTTTAAATATCTTCTTTTAAAAAACCATAAGAGTTAGAGCTTAGATATTTGGCATGAAACATCTTCTAGTGAGTGTCTACCAAGTTTGTTAAAATAATAGCCCTGGGGCCAAAATTGGCCCCGCCCCGGGGGGTCATTGATTTTCCCTATATGCATATAGTAAAAACTTTAAAAATCTTCTTTTGAAGAACCCAAAGAGCTAGAGCTAAGATATTTAGCATGAAACATGTTCTAATGGATGTCTACCAAGTTTGTTCAAATAAAAGCCCTGGGGTCAAAATTGGTCCCGCCCCGGGGGGGTCATTGATTTTCCCTATATGCATATAGTAAAAACTTAAAAATTCTTCTTTTAAAGAACCAAAAGAGCTAGAGCTAAGATATTTAGCATGAAACATGTTCTAATGGATGTCTACCAAGTTTGTTCAAATAAAAGCCCGGGGGTCAAAATTGGCCCCGCCCCGGGGGGTCATTGATTTTCCCTATATGCATATAGTAAAAACTTAAAAAATCTTCTTTTAAAGAACTCAAAGAGCTATGGCTAAGATATTGAGCATCAAACATGTTCTAATGGGTGTCTACCAAGTTTGTTCAAATAAAAGCCCTGGGGTCAAAATTGGCCCGGCCCCAGGGGGTCATTGATTTTCCCTATATGCATATAGTAAAAACTTAAAAAATCTTCTTTTAAAGAACCAAAAGAGTTAGAGCTAAGATATTTAGCATGAAACATGTTCTAATAAGTGTCTACCAACATTGTTCAAATAAAAGCCCTGGGGTCAAAATTGGCCCCACCCCAGGGGGTCATTGATTTTCCCTACATGCATATAGTAAAAACTTAAAAAATCTTCTTTTAAAGAACTCAAAGAGCTATGGCTAAGATATTGAGCATCAAACATGTTCTAATAGGTGTCTACCAAGTTTGTTCAAATAAAAGCCCTGGGGTCAAAATTGGCACCGCCCCGGGGGTCATTGATTTTCCTTATATGTGAATAGCAAAAACTTAAAAAATCTTCTTTGAAAAAACCCAAATAGCTAGAGTTAAGATTTTAAGCATGAGACATCTTTTAGTGAGTGTCTACAAAGTTTGTTCAAATAAAAGATCTGGGGTCAAAATTGGCCCCGCCCCGGGGGTCATTGATTTTCTTTATATGTGTATAGCAAAAACTTAAAATCTTCTTTGAAAAAACCCAAATAGCTAGAGTTTAGATATTAAGCATGAAACATCTTCTAGTAAGTGTCTACAAAGTTTGTTCAAATAAAAGACCTGGGGTCAAAACTGGCCCGGCCCCAGGGGTGTCATTGTTTTTAACTATATGTGTATAAAATCTTCTTTTAAAAAGCCCAATGAGCTAGAGCTTAGATGTTTAGCATGAAACATCTTCTTATGGGTGTCTACCAAGTTTGTGCAAATAAAAGCCCTTGGGTTAAATTGACCCTGCAATGTGGGGGGGGGTGGTTGGGGGGCCTATATACAGGTGAGCGACCTCAGGGCCATCATGGCCCTCTTGTTTATTCAGGTGAGTGATTTCAAGACCATCATGACCCTCTTGTTTAAAGATTTGTCACAGATTGAAATAACATGGTCTGTTTAATGGCAAATTTACTTGAGATTGTATTAGTATTAAGAGATTCTTATTTTTTTTATCTCTGGAAAAACTTATTATTTAGATACTCTATTACAAGTAGAGAATTTGATAGCGAACAGCATGGATCCTGATCAGACTGCGCTGCATGCTGGTCGCAAACCCACTATGTTGGTTTTGTCATGACGCGGCTCATATTATTTTAGTAAAGGAGTTTAATTTATTTTTTTCATCATTATGGAGCAAGTGTCAAATAGAAATTGAAATATGTTTCTTTTGTAAAAATATCTATTTTCATTGAAATAAGAAAAAGTGGGTATTAACTCTTTATTTTAAAGTTTTCCAGTGTAAATAAAGAAAGTTAAATAGAGTTCATTCTTTCATGGTTTCAGAAAATTATTTTTATGTTGTTTATCTAATATAAGAAAAAAATCATGAAAAACTGTTTTCTTGTTAAGTTTAATGATATAGATAGATCTAGTCCCATACTTGTTAATATATTTATATTAATTATAAATCAATGGTCAACAGTTAAATAATGAAAAAATTTTGTGAACATGAAAAGTGCCATAATACTTGTATTTATTAACAAGCCTTTATATCTTATAGCGGGTATTTGTTATTTCGTTGTTTTTTGTTTTGTTTTTTTTTTTGCATGTAAGATTGTAATGTATTTCAGAGTGAACCCCAGATGTGTGTGAAAATATAAGAGTTGGTGTTAATGAGTGAAATATGGTTTGATTACACATTCAAAACAAACAAATTTTTTATTTGTTTCATGTGTTTTAGACATTTTTACTGATTTTGTAGCATAAATCATGGCAACACAATATGTATAATTCTGTAAAATTTTACGAATTTTGTTACCTTGTTATATTGATATAATTATGCTAATTTTACTCATGATGGAGTGTATTTCTGACAATATTTCCACTTATGTAAGATTTATTCTTTTCATCCATATTCAGATCTGACTGTGAAATTATCAAAATCAATATCACCAAAAAGCATGTAATAAACAAGCTTTCTTAATTTTGGGGAACTCATTATTTGAATGAGAGAAAGAAACATTATTGAACGATTAAACAAAAGGTGACAATTTTTCAGGAGATTATTTTAAGGTATCAATGTTAAGACAATTTATATAGTTATATTTATATACATTTATATGTTTGTACATTTGTATATAAGAATGTTAATTCTTTGCAGCTACACAAGATGGAAACAACACTTAATATTTCAAATGTCCAAACCATCATTAATTTTGTATTACACAAAAGAAATTTTTTCATTTGAATTCATGAAGTTATTCCAAGGTTTAAACTAAAACATTTATTGTATGAGTTTATGAAACACTTGGTTGTGACTTGGAATATTTCCAAGATTGTGAGAAAGGATGACTATTTAGTTAATGTTGGTGTATTTAAATAATGTATTATTTGTGCTTACACTAGTTTGTGTTGGAAAAATTATACACTTCATTTCTGTTTGGAAGGCGGTGTCATCGTGTCCAATTGTATAGGCTATCCATACATTATACTTTGATTTTAATATGGTTGTTAAGGACATTATTACATTATGCAAATGGTAGTGAGTTGCATTCATTACATATTTTGTTTTTAGATATGCATACAATCATTGAAGAGACCAAAGAATAAAAAAACCTGTTAATGCCATAATGTATTTATATTTTTGAATTGTGTTACATGTACTAAAAATATTATTTTGATGTGTATTTGTATGCATGACTGATGGAAGAATAAAACATAAAATGAGTATTTGAATCTTGTTTTTCTTGACTTTATGAATCACATATAGACAGCAATCCTCACTTCAGTGTCCTCGTTTAGATTTCTGGTTAAAAATTTTGTGCAGTAAAACATTTTTAAAATCATAATTGAAAATACTGATATTTTCATAATTGTGGTATCCCTATGCTCTTCAAATTAAATTCCCTTTTTCTTGCTTTGAAAAAAAATGAATGGTTCACCTTTAGCAAGTACATGCTGCCTTTCAATAAACATAAAGTAGTATAACTTAGTGTACTAATAAAGGGAATTAACCGTTGCTAGGAGTGGGCGCATATCCGATTTTCCAATATTTACACAATCGGGCATGTCATTTCTACACCGAAGAATTAAAGGAAGATCACAGCGAGGAGATTGAAAACTAAGATGATCTTGTCATGGATTGCAGCTTGTTAAATTTTTGTGTCGCTTACGGAGTAGGGGTGACGATAAGTAACACTACTCAGGAAGCTCAACCCAAAGAAGGCAGCAGGCCCAGACATGATCTCTGCGCGCATCCTTAAGGAGATGGCTGAACAGTGTTCATCATACCTGGTCGTCATCTACAAAAAGTGCCTCTCTTCTGGCAGCATACCTGAGGTGTGGATAACAGCCAACGTGTCAGCCATATTTAAGAAAGGGGAGCGCTTCAAAGCCAGCAACTATCGACCGGTATCCCTCACCTGCATAGCCTGCAAGATGCTGGAGCACATCATCGTTACTAACATAATGAATCATCTTGATAGTCACAAGATACTCACCGACAGCCAGCATGGATTTAGAAGAAGGCGGAGCTGCGAAACCCAGCTACTAACGCTGACAGACGAGCTCATCAAGTCCATGGACAGGCGTAAACAACATGACCTCGCTGTGCTGGACTTCAGCAAAGCCTTCGACCGCGTCCCACACAGTCGCTTGCTTGTCAAGCTCCATCATTATGGCATCAGAAACCATACCTTGAAGTGGATTGAGGCATTTCTCACCGGCCGCACTCAGCGCGTAGTTGTTGATGGAGCAACGTCCGACCCAGCACCCGTTATCAGCGGAGTCCCCCAGGGAAGTGTGCTCGGACCCATACTCTTCCTGGTCTTCATCAATGACCTGCCACTTCATGTCACGTCCAAAGCCAGACTCTTTGCTGACGACTGTGTGGTATACCGGGAAATCAACACTGAAGAGGACTGCCACGTTTTGCAGGATGACCTGAAGAAGTTGGCATTGTGGGAGAAACGCTGGGGCATGAGTTTTCACCCAGAGAAATGCAGTATAATCAGGGTCCACAGGAAGAGGAACCCCATCATATACCCATACTCCTTGAAGGGCCACACACTCGAGATAGACTCGATAACCAAGTACCTCGGAGTCCATATGTCTGGAAACCTCTCCTGGAATCAACATGTTGACAAGATCGTAAAGAAGGGCAACAGCACACTCGGCTTCCTTCGACGCAACCTGCGCATCAGCAATGAACAGGTCAAGAGCGCAGCCTACATGTCACTCGTGCGACCAGGCCTTGAATATTGCTCCACCATCTGGAACCCTTATACCAAGGACCTTACACGCAAGCTCGAGATGGTCCAGAGGAGAGCTGCAAGATATGTGACGAACCGTTACCACAACACAAGCAGCGTATCCTCAATGATCCAACACTTGGAGTGGGAGACATTAGAGTCACGACGGACCAAAGCCCAGCTGACCATGATGTTCAAGATCACCAATGACCTTGTGGACATACCAGTCAGCGATTATCTCACCCCTGCCCCGAGCCGCACTAGAAGTGACCACTCCAAGAAGTTCCATCTACCATCAACATCTACATCGTACTACAAGAACTCCTTCTTCCCTCGTACAGCCACGATATGGAACAGCTTACCTGCCTCCGTTGCAGAGGCTCCTGACTTGGTATCCTTCAAGCAGGGGCTATCAGCCCTCACATTCTAAGTCGCCTTAGGGGCCCAGCTACAAGTACCCACTAGTGATATCCAAGGCTGTGCCGGCAGCGGCCACCGTAACCGGAGAGGTTTGGGTTGAAGAGGCGAAATATAGCTGGCCATACTTTTTGTCTATATCTCTATCTTTGTACTATCCAACCTCTTCTTACTTTCTATCATTTCTTGTATATTTCTTTTTCTTGACCTAGCACCACCCGTCGCGTCATAATCAAGTGTGATTGCGCCGACGTACAATGTAGATGTAGATGTAACACTTCTCCGTTGTCTGTCCATCCGCCCACACTACCAAACAATTACGAAGCAACAGAAGAAGATATCATTCTGTAACAACAGAATAAGAGGCTAATAGCCCACTACTTGACAAAAGAAATGGCACCTCATCCTATTTTCAGTCGCCTGTCCATCTGTCACAAAACTTGTCCAGACTTGTCCTCAAATCTGTTGCAATTTCATCTAAAGTTTACAGGAATGTTCAGTACCAAGTCTAGTTGTGCATTTTTAGCTCACCAGAGCCGAAGGCTCAGGGTGAGCTATTAGTATCAAAGAGGGATGCTCCGGTGTCCGTCCTCCGTCGTCGTGCGTCAACAATCGTCTTCTTCTCTGAAATTCCTCGGCAGATTTACTTCAAATTTGGTCTGTAGCATCCTTGTGACAGTCACACTTGAATTTGCTCATGTCATTCCAATTGGCCCCTTTTAGGGGTCAGCAGAGCTAAAAATAGAAAAACCTTTAAACATCTTCTTCTACAGAACTAATGGATGGATGATCACCAAACTTTGTCTGTAGCATTCTTGGGAAGTGTTTTATCAAGTTTGCTCATATTAATTTGATTGGCCCCTTTTAGGGGTCTCTAGGGCTAAAAATAGAAAAACCTTTAAACATCTTCTCCTACAGAACTAATCGATGGATGATCACCAAACTTTGTCTGTAGCATTCTTGGGTAGTCTTTTATCAAGTTTGCTCATATTAATTTGATTGGCCCCTTGTAGGGCCTGCTAAAGCTAAAAATAGAAATACTGTTAAATGTCTATTTCTAGAGAACTAATTGATGGATGATCGTCAGACTTTGTCTGTAGCATTCTTGGGTAGTCTTTTATCAAGTTTGCTTATATTATTTTGATTGGCCCCTTTTAGGGGTCTCTAGGGCTAAAAATAGAAAAACCTTTAAACATCTTCTTTTACAGAACTAATTGATGGATGATCACCAAAATTAGTCGGTAGCATGCTCGGGTAGTGTTTTATCAAGTTTGCTCATATTAAATTTGACTGGCCCCTTTCAGGGGCCGCAAAAGCTAAAAATAGAAATACCTTTAAATGTCTATTTCTAGAGAACTTATTGATGGATGATCACCAAACTTTGTCTGTAGCATTCTTTGGTAGCCTTTTATCAAGTTTGCTCATATTAATTTGATTAGCCCCTTTTCGGGGTCTATAGCTCAAAATAGAAATACCGTTAAATGTCTATTTCTAGAGAACTAATTGATGAATGATCACCAAACTTTGTCTGCAGTATTCTTGGGTAGTCTTTTATCAAGTTTGCTCATATGAATTTGATAAGCCCCTTTTAGTGGCCGCTTAAGCTAAAAATAGAAATACCTTTAAATGTCTATTTCTACAGAACTAATGGATGGATGATCCCCAAACTTCGTCTGGAGCATTGTTGGTTAGTCTTTTATCAAGTTTGCTCATATTATTTTGATTGGCCCCTTTTAGGGGCTGCTAAAATTTAAAAAAAGATATACATTTAAACGTCTATTGCTACAGAATTAGTTGATGGATGATCACCAAACTTTGTCTGTTGCATTATTGGGTTGTCTTTTATTAAGTTTGCTCATATTAATTAGATTAGTCCCTTTTTTTGGGGGGGGGGGCGCTAAAATTAAAAATAGAAATACATTTAAACATCTTTTCCTACAGAACTAATCAATGGATGATCACCAAACTTTGTCTGTATCATTTTTGTGTAATCTTTTATCAAGTTTGCTTATATTAATTTGATTGGCCCCTTTCAGGGGCTGCTAAAGCTAAAAATAGAAAAACCTTTAAACATCTTCTTCTTCAGAACCAATTGATGGATGATCACCAAACTTTGTCTGTAGCATTCTTGGGTAGTGTTTTATCAAGTTTGCTTATATTAAATTTGATTGGCCCCTTTTAGGGGCCGCTAAAGCTGAAAATAGAAAAAAACCTTCAAACATCTTTTCTAACTGAAATAATTGAAAGATGATCACCAAACTTTGTAGTATTCTTAGATAGTCTTTTTTGCTCATATTGATTTGATAGCCCCGTTCAAGCTAAAGCTTAAATACCCCAGGTCATGGCATTTCTTCAAATTATTGTTTAAACATATTCTATGCTCGAATTTAATATTAGAATATATTGACATTCCAACACTGAAAAGCAGTGGTGACCGACTCAGGGCCATCATGGCCCTCTTGTTAATAATTTTCAATTAGGTTTGTCATAGTTATGGCACTTTTTGTGTTGCCTCTGCAGAGTAGTGGCGACATATAGAAATCGCTTCTCTGTCGTCTGTCTGTCCGTTCTTCACAGAACTTGTCTGAACTACTCCTAAAGAAATACTGGTGCAATTTCATCATACATTTAAAGACTGACCAGTGGCAATAAAAATCTGGAAACAAAGTGATCCCTCGGAAGCATTAATCACAACAAAATTACAAAAGAATTGCACACACGGTATGATTGAGTCTGTACATGAGGGATAATGAATAAGTGCAACATCCCTCACGCCCCCCTAGCACCGGCTTGAGCGGTACTCAATTCTCAACACTTAATAGTGCTGGCATCAATGATCCCGAAGGACCAGAAAAATATAACAACACTGAAGTGAAGTACGGGGCAACTTTTTACGGCTGTCTAGTAAAAGTCTTGTTTTTGTGTCGCCTTGAAAAAGGCAACATATAGGGGTTACTTTTGTCGTTGTCGGCTTCGTTGTCGATGTCGGTGTCCCCTTTAGGTTGTCCGGAGCATAAGTCAGTCATTATAAGTCAGATTGACTTCAAACTTGGTATGCATGCTTCTTATACTGACAGTACACAAGAACCGGTACTCTGCACTTCTAAATTTTAGAGTTATTGCCCTTTGTTAATTTTCATACTTTTATTTTTGTCTGGGCCATTTCTCCTAATGTATAAAAGCTATGGACTTGAAACTTCATAGGATGATAGGTCTCATTAAGAAGAAGTGCAGTGCACAAGAACCATTGCTATGTACTTCTTAATTTTTGAGTTAATGCCCTTTGTTAATTTTCATACTTTATTTTTGTCTGGGCCATTTCTCCTAATATATAAAAGCTATGGTCTTTAAACTTCATAAGATGATATATCTCATTATGAAAAAGTGCAGTGTACAAGAACCTATACTCTGCACTTCTATTTTTTTGTTATTACTCTTTATCAATTTTCATATTTCATTTTTGTCCAGGCAATTTCTCATAAATTATAAAAGCTATAGACCTGAAACTTCAAAGGATGATAGATCTTATTGATAAGAAGTGCAGTGCACAGAATCTGCTGCTCTGTACTTCTTATTTTTTTGAGTTATTGCCCTTTGTTAATTTTCATATTTCATTTTGGTCCTGGCCATTTCTCCTAAACTATATTGTTCAAAAGGCGACACATCCGACTCGCGGAGTTCGAGTTTATGTCATTGGCATTTTCCAGTTCATTGCTTTTTGTCAGAGTTCTGGTCCTTTAATAATTTTCATTTTATGCCCCCCTTAGAATTATATTCTTTTAGAATGTCGGTCGGTCTGTCTGCCTGTCGGTAGACCACATGGTTTCGGCTGATTATCTTGAAAACTATTTATCACAAAGTATTTATATTTCACATAGTGATTGGTCATAACAAGAAAGTGATCCCTATTGATTTTGGGGTCACTAAGTCAAAGGTCATGGTCAAAGGATTCTTGAATATTTGTATGGATTCCGCTCATCATAACTAGTAAATGACCCCAATTGATTTTGGGGTCACTAGACAGGGGTCAAGATCACAGGAAACTTAATTTTGATAATGGTTTCTGCTGTTTATCTTGAAAAGTATGCATCACATAGGCTTCATATTTCATTTAGTGATTGGTCCTAACAAGTAGATGACCCCTGTTGATATTGAGGTCAAAGGTCAAGGTCACAGGGGCCTTAAATGTCAGAATGGTTTCCGCTCATTATATTGACAAGTATTTATCAAAAAGTCTTTATATTTCTCACAGTGATTAGTCATAACTAGTAAATGACCCCTATCGATTTTGGAGTCACTAAGTCAAAGGTCAAGGTCACAGTGGCCTTGAATGGTAGTATGATTTCCGCTTATTATCTTGGTTACTATTTATCAAAAAGATTTTTATATTTCACATATTGATTGGTCATAAGTAGTATATGACCTCTATTGAATTTGGGGTCACCAGGTCAAAGGTTTAGGTCACTGGGTCATTGAATGGTATTATGATTTCAGCTCATTATCTTGAAAGATAATTATCACAAAGTCTTCATTTTTCACATAGTGATTGGTTTTATTCAGCAGATGACTCGTATTGCTTTTAGGCTCATAAGTTCAAAGGTCACGGTCACAGGGGCCTTAAATGTTAAAATGGTTACCGCTTATTATTTTGAAAACTATTTATCATAAAGTCTTCATATTTCACAAAGTGATTGGTCATAACAAGAAAGTGATCCCTAAGTCAAAGGTCACGGTCACAGGATTCTTGAATATTTGTCACTAGTTCAATGGTCAAGATCACAGGGACCTTAAATGTCAGCATGTTTTCCACTCATTATCTTGAAAACTGTTTATCACAAAGTCTTAATTATTTATTAAATACTTCCATGTACCCATTTATGACAAGTTTCTATAACAAAATTACCAATAATTGTGAGTCAAGGGCTAGAAAGGGGGGGGGGGCACATGTGTCGTTCGACATTTCTTGTTTAAGTTTGTACGGACTACTCCTCTTAAACTTGAGCATATCTCATGCGTTTTCCAGTTGAATGATATTTGGCCAAGTTAAATAAAAAGTTGAATAAAAGAGGTGTTTTTTGTGTGTTGTCAGCTTCACACCAGTTGGTCTGGACCACTCAGAAACTACTGGTGCTTTTTATCCAAACTTTACAGGAATGGTAAGTACTTAGTCTGGTTGTGCATATCATCAACTTATCAACTTTTTATGGTTCAATGATTTTTGTCAGAGTTATGTCACTTTAATTTTTTCAAGTTTGTCCGGATACCACTAAAATGTAGTTTCACTGGAACTTTTCGGTATTGATCTGTTGGTCAAGTACTTGTGCATATTACATGGGTTTTCTAGTTGAATGATTTTAGGCCGACTATCTATGAAGTTGCTGCCTCTTCAGCATCAAATTATAAAATTTGTTTTTGTGACATCTAATATGATCTTTGGCAATTCGAAAACATGGCCAGAAATCAAATGCTGTATTATAATGTCAATGTCGCCATTTTTTGCAAGCATTGCTTTTAAACGGCATGCACGGTAAAACAAGTCTTTTTATAGGGGGGGGGGGGGCAAACTTAAAACAAACAGCAAAGAAACACACTGGCAGTAACAAATGTTATCATTGGAACTCCAGGACATATTTTTAGTTATCACAAGAACTCCGTGACATTTGAAAAGTCCGGTATGATTTTATTTTCCTGGGATTTATGTTTGCAACTCTCCATTATAATTAGGTAATTAAGTATAGCAACGATGAAGATCACAACTGAAAAAGTCAATATGTACGAATGAGCAAGTAATTTGGAAATTTTACTCAAAACTTCACCTTTTTTTAAAATTCGATGAAAAATGGACTAAAAGGTTTGTCTGAAACATAATACAATATGTAGGGCAAGCTTGATTCTCAAAGTTTAATTTAGCACCTCAAACACCCCATTTAAAGATAAAAATGACCATTTTTCACATGAGTTCTCCAAGTATATAGAAAAGTTTTCCACAGAAATCCTTAACGTTTACCAGGAACTCCGTGACAGTTATCATAAGAACTACAAACAAGTTATCATAAGAACTCCAAACAAGTTATCATAAGAACTCCATCCTTCGTGTAACAGTTCCTCCCCGTGCATGTACCATAAAACTTTTTTTATTTACAATCGATTTTTTGTAACAGAATTTGTTCTTGTGCGAACTTCAAACTGATGTTATAAGCAACAAATCTCATGCTACAAAATCTAGATATCTTTTTTCTTGATACCATGCGCTCGGTACTTACTACCTCATCTCTATAAACATATATGAGGCCTAAACAAGACAAACGATCACTCTCTATCGATTTTCAGAAGTAGGTTTTAGTTCAGCTGTTGCCGTTGACATTGGCATGACCATTGAAAAGGGTCAAACAATGACTAACGCTTGGACTGTAAGGAAATTGTTTCCTTCGGAGAAAATGGGGCCGCTGAGTTTGAATAAGTCCATCACATACGCCACAGACTATAATATATAAAAACCACGATCAACAAGGAAGGGTGACGTTCAATAAACGTAACCCCCACAAGGCCCAGCAACACAGGACCAAACAAAATAGGACAGTGCACAAGGCACAGGCGGACGGGATAATTACTTGAATTACAGACTTGCAGACTAAGATGACTTTATCCACATTCAACGTTATGTTAGAGGTGAGATACAATGTCCCATGATCTCGGGAAAGGTCGTCATTCTGCACCTGCATAATCTAGCAACTGTTATAATAATATATTACGAATGATAATGGTGTAAAAATTATGTTTAGGTTCAGTGATGTTTTGGCACCCCCTCGTATTAAGTTATATATTTCATTACATTACAATATATTAATCACCGCGTTATATTATACGCAAATATCTCCTGTATAACAATGTAGATTATGTGACTGGAGTTAAATATAAAATTCACTTGAATTTATTTAAGCAGCATACCTCCAGATTCATGTTAATTTTCATGAAAATTTTGATAATGTATTTGAAAGTAAAATATTGTGAGGTGAACAAATAAAGTTATTTACACGTTGCACTCGGCACTTACAATCCATGCAAATAACCAAAATATGCAAAGCAGCCCTTACTGTGTTAGTAACGCAGTAGAAATATGGTGATAAAATACTGCAAAATCGGTCTTAAATCGAAAAAAACATGTAAACTATAACATGAATCTGGAATGTTCTTACCTTTCTTAAAATATTAATACATTTTTCTCAATTTTTATTTTCTTGAACTATTTAAAATTGTGCTCATCTGAAAGCGTGCAGCTTTAAAGCATTCATTTAAGATCTTTTGTGAAAAGGGTTATGATTAAGGAAATGCATTGAACGATATACGAGTATACGACTATATTACCTTTAATAGTGATGCAACAGGGCATGGAACTGGCTTGATGACTTATCGCAATGTTTTGCTGACCATAAACACTGATAAAGAATAATTATAAAAGAATCTGGCGATTCTTTTGAATAAGTGCATAGAATCGAGATGAAGTTGTTCATTGAAAATTATTCTCGAAAGAGTATAAACATAGTATATAGGTTATTTTAGTTTTGGAGTGATATATGTGGATATATTACCTGTCAAGATTTTATATCACCCGAGCCGTTAGGCGAGGGTGATATTTTATCTTGGCAGGTAATATATCCACATATATCACTCCAAAACCAAAATAATATTTTTATTACCCTTCCCCTGCCGAGTTAAGACGATTTTAATATAAATCATTGCTACTTCAAATGAAACGTCGTCGGAATAATATTCCCTTTAGGATACCCCTTCACCACAACATGACGTCACATAAATACATGACATATTTTCTTTCAAACCTAACGAATGTAAACAAGAGAAAAGGAGTAGTCTGTTGAACGCACTTTTTTGGAATTAATATCAAGCTTTCACAAGGTCATATTTGTTTTCAATACTGATGAGAATATGTATCATTACTCTATTTTGGTAAATATTTATCATTTTACAGTTAAAAAGTGCTTGTAAATCGGAATTTACATCGCGAAAAATCAAACCGTACGCGCATCACCACAACGCATGTTGTTTACACCGTGGGGTACCCAACGGGGAAATTTAGTGTGTATATTACCCGTCTGGCTCGGTAATATCAATTTCTTTCGGGTGACCAATATCCAATCAAAAAGGCGTAAAAATCTGGAAGGGTAATAAAATGTTTTACAGTCATGTGAAGATTTTACGTAAGCAGAATGAATTACTATAACGTTACTGCTATTTAAATATAACATAATTGTATTTGATAAAGTTAAGGTGATTCCGCTTTGTCAGCCATGTTTGTTTTCACAAAGTCTGTCCAAAGTGAAAGTAGGCCAAAATTCTTATAACAAAAAAGCTCACATTGTTATATGATAAGCCATTTGCAAGTACACTTCCAATTCTATGTTTAAAAGACTATTTTAAACAAAAATAAAAATGATAACAATAAGAAAATTTACCTTGAATGGGTTAAATTTCCGAAGACCAAAAATATGAATTTTGGCCTACTTTCACTTTGGACAGACTTTAGTGCTGACAAAGTTGGAATCACCTTAACTAATAAACTTTATACTGGATGGTAGATCATTGCGTAACTCTAGACGCTTTCAAAATATAAAATTATTGTGAGTATGATTAAACAAGGGTCTGAACAATCTTATATTGTCGATTATCCTGTCACTTGTATCAATTTCGGTCCGATAACAAGGTGCCGTATATTTTCACGGATCTACGGCACTTGATCACGTGGTATGCATGAATGGGCACCTGTTTGCCGGACTACTTTTCAAGAAAAAATATAATTTGAAATAGAGCTGGAAAGGTGATAGTAAAACGGCATCGCATCGTATGAATGATACTTTCACAAATTAACCCTAGTTTGGAAATTATTATTGCCTGTTTATAAAATTAATGAAAAAAATGTTTTCAACGCAGCCGTTGGATTCGATTGCAACGCAGTTCGATGGGCACGATACCATTTATGCATATTTTGAGGGTTTATCTTGACGAGACGCACTTTTCAATTGCGTACAACCTTTTTTTTTACTTTGACATCTGAGAAACGTGTCTATTTCATGTTTACAACGATTTTAATTATTATATATACGCTCGTACAAATAGATGTCCGAGTTCCGCTTCCATGTTCCTTCCATAACCGTAATTATCATAGAATAATCCACGTTCAACTTTGCAAATTGGATATAAAAAAACCCGTAAGTTCCGTGTTCAACAATTTTTTTTGTCATACAGAAATATAAAAGAGATAGTCGTAAAGATAAACAGAACATGCTTCTGAATACGAAAAACAATCTCGGCTTTGAATGCCACTGTGTTATATTATCATATACTGAGAACACCAATTTACATTAATTTCATTTTTACAGCGTAAGAGTTATTTCAGGAAAAGTTTTCTCTGTTACGTTTTGTAAAGACCTGCGCGTTATATATAGCTTTTGTTTTTCTTCATTTTCTTAAAAAGTGACCTTTCTCGAAGAATATGGTATATTTATTTAAAGAATTTTAAGGATGAAATGAAATAAAAAAAGGTAAAATAAATATTTTATGGAATTAAGTCTTACTTTGAAAATGTCCACAAATATAGTGAAGAACATGAAAAGTGGAAAAAGGGAATTTTCAGGCTATATCTAAATTATCTGTCCAGGAAATAACCCCAGATAAGGAAAATTTCAAATTTACGCACAGGAAATGAGATCGGTGACCTCTCCTGCTCGAAATGTTTATGTTATCATATTTTAGCATCATGCCAAATTTAATAGAAAGAGCATCGAAACATCGAGACTATCTGATTTGTACGAGGGAGCATAGCCCCCGAGTATTAATCAGATTGCCGAGTGTTTTGATGTTTTTCTCTTTTGTATCATAGTAACACATAAAAACATGTTCCCTCTTGTCACAATATGAAACCCCAGCAACGAGCATCTGAATATGATATTTCTATCGGCCCTCAAAATAAGTAAACCCCAGCAAAAATGATCCAATCAATGGGTATGCTCTGGAGTGCGGGTAACTAATACCTGCATGCAATCCAGTAAACGCACTGTGCATGTAGATCTATATGCATACGATGTAACTGTGACACATTTTCAACAGAGAGGTCCTCAACCTATGATATAAGATTTTATTTAATTTTACCCATGAAATATGGTGCTTTATCAGTCAAATATATTTCATATTTTTTAAAAAATAAATATTTCGTTTCGTTCAAGGCTTTGATAATGGCCGTGTTGTCACTCAGGTATTTATAAATATGAAATATAAATATCAAAGGGGCGGTGTCAAAACTCATATTTATTTTAAGGGACATCTTTCTCCATTTGTTTGAAAAATCTGATAAATTACAAAACAACTTTTTGCTGAATTTTGTTTTGAAAATTATCTAGAATGATAGAAAATGGTCTAACAAAGAAAATAAGTCCGAACACCAATATCTTTAATTCAGTTATTAACGCTGTACAGACGTTTAAACAGTTGTTTACGTGACGTCACAATGTAGCGCCAAATATCGCGTGCAAAACAAGACGCAATAATATATTACTGCGCGCTGTACAATTGCAGTTGCATAGCCACTTACAAACTTGCTTGCATGATTTCAGTCGGCCATTTTCCCTAGCCATGTAAGGTAACTCCCTGTTTCCCTGTCTAAAATTCCACCAAATTATTCCCCTTTCAAATGAACTCAAAAAAGGGACATTTTAAAAAGACTTTGTATTTATTTATTCGATTTTTTGTTCAGTAACGGACAATTTTTTCTTTACCTTTGTTTAATTTGCTTTCTATCTATATATGGTTCCTATTGTAAACATATGAGTTTTGATGGTAAACAAATGAATTTTCTGAACCGAAAGTAATCTAACACACAGCGTTGCTGTCATCACATGTAAACAATACATTAAATCGGTAAGAATATTGAGATATTTGTTTGACTATCAGTTTCAAATGGAAAATATTAATATGAAAAACAGCTATGTGTAGTTTATGTGTGTTGTTTTAATGTGTTTGTCTGATATTTTAGTTGTAAAAGCCATGTACACTTAGTGTCGCTTCATAGCAACCGAGTTTAAAACGGTCGCTTCATAGCAACCGAGTTTAAAACGTGAGCGGTAACTGAACGAGATATGGCAAAGCGCATGCTCGCGCACTGACTTCCGCTCTATCGAAATACTGCATATACGTATAGCGAAAATTCGTAAGTGATAGCAAGCAATAGGCTTCGTAACAATTTGTCTTTGATAATTAAATTAAATAAAAAGGATATTTTTTTCGTTTTCCGTGAAATATGGTATATATTTTCACTCAACATGATAAAAAGCCACATATTTTCACTCGTCGTCCCGGCTCGCGAAAATATGTGGCATTTTACCATGTCTCGTGAAAATATATTCCATATTTCACTCAAACGAAAAAATATCCTCTTAATATTGAACCACCTTAATTTTAATTTTACAGAATTATATTTCAAAATTGGTGATAAGACGTCATAATGTGATGACGTCATAAAAGAGAATGCGCGTCGTTACGCTGTAAAATCAGTAAAAAATAATTAAAATCACTTATAAAGCATGAAATAAAAAGAAAATTTATTTGTTTATATATAAGATAGAATATATTTCAATCATGAACACAAGATATTCTATTTTCACTCGTGGCTATGCGACTCAGTGAAATATATTTAAATCTTACATGCAAAACAAACAAATATCCTCTTTATCTTACTTTTTTCGAAAAAAAAAAGCTTAATATAATTATATGAATTCGTTATAAATAAATACGACAGGTTATATGGTCGTATATAAACGGTTGTTTGCAATATTAATAGCTATCGAAATTAGTTTTAACAATATTTTATTTCTATTTGTACAACATAAAGCAGTAAGCATATACAATCATACTGATATATTTCGTGGCTTGGAAAACAAGTCAAATGTGATTTGTGTGAATTCCTTTCCACACATAAGGTACTTGCAATAAAAATATGCATATATTTGGTTAGAATAATACAGAAAAAAGGAAATCAGATAAATAATTAAAATGAATAAATTTGTTAGAACATTATTATCTAGAGTGGTATAATAAGAAAACTTCTGTTTCAAGATTATTTCATAATATTGGGAGATTACTCCAAACAATTTCTATTACAAAGTAAAATATTGTTTTTACCTGGTATTCAATTTAATTAAAAAAATTCAGATGATTTTGTTTAGAATGTTTCGAAGAAAAAGAGACAAAAATATTTAAATAAAGTTTTGAATTAAGATAAAGAATAAAGAATATATATGTCTGCACACAATATTATCGGGAAGTGATGGACAGAAAATAGTTGATACTAGTTAGTAAAACGTTTGGAAGCTAAGATAAACTGTTGAACTTTAAGAATGATTTTTTCGTTCGTGTTAAAGCTCAGGCGCTCGTCTCCGTACAAGAGTTTGTGAAGTGTCAGGGGACATGGGAGGGGACGTCAATACATGCTTCTGATGATATCATAACGAGGGCATGAAAAGAATATATATGATACGTATATGGGGGTTCTACGAAATAACTCATTTTTTATGCCCCAAATGGAGCACAGCCAACAATAAAATCGTTGAAACAGCAAAAACTGAAATAACCCCCAAACATTACTGCAATACATATATATCGTAGTATCAAGGGTTTGTGTAAAAATAACCATTCACTCATATATGTGTATCCTATTCAGTCTTGCAATCTCTTGCCTCCAAGGTTTAATCACGTCTACGTATTTATGTTTCAACCTAACTTTTGCCCACCACATGGGACGCAGATTTGATATTTGGATGATGTGCCTTTGCCGCAGTGCAGACATGAGACTGTTTTGCTTTTGTTGTGTTTCATGATGTAGTTATGAACTTTGCAGTAGATAGAATTTTTTACTGGCTTATTTTTGCATGGTTCATTTGAACCTCGCGGTAACATAGCACATCGGAATTCCATGTTATTGTTTTTATATACTATTTTTATTTTTATATTTAAAAAAAACATGTGGTATATAAAAAAGAAACAAAATGAGTGCCTATGTAGAGAAACTATAAAAATTACATAGTGAAGGGGCATTGATGATACGGCTTTGTACAAAGCCCTGAATGCTTTGAACGAACCAGAGAAAAAACCTGAGTCGTCTAAAGCCTTAGAAAGTCTTAGAATGAGACGTAGAGAAAAGAAGAAGAGGAAGGGAGATGTGAAAGATAAAGTGATTGGGTTAAAACTGATTGATAAACCATTGTGCAACTACTTCAAAACATGCGAGGAGGATGCACGAAAATACAAAGACCCTAGCATCTTGTTTAATGATCAAAAGTCCATAATGATGAAACAAATCCGGAAAAATATTAAAAAGTACAATGGCATCAAGTTCTCTATAGGTTTGTCTATAAAATTTTATCACGATGAACTTGATGGTAAACGAAAAGAAGTCATAGGTCAAAAACACGGAGACCAGAGTGCTGTCTTAGATGATGCTTAAATGAATGAATTCTATGATGAACAAGGAGCATATCTACAAACGTGGATTGAGAAGTTCACCAATACAGCTTCTGGTTTGGAGGTTGACCATTGCATCAAGCTTTATCTGAATATCGCAAAGTACGAACCACTGAAAGGTTCATCTTACATACCATTATATGACGCTCTTGCTAAAAAGAAAGCTATAATAATTGTGAAGAATAAAGATGATAGATGCTTGGAATGGGCATTAAGATCAGCCCTATATCCAGCCAAAACCAACATGAATAACATATACTGTTACACCAAATGCCCAGATTTGAACATGACAGGAATATATTTTCCCACACCCATCTCACAAATATCAAAGGTGGAACGACAAAACAATCTTGCAAGTATACACTATTAAAGAAATTACAAAAACTAACCGTGTTGCCATACTTCATATCAGAACAACCAAAAGAACTACAAAGAATTAATCTACTCCTTATATCAGAGGACGTGGAAGTTGATGAAGATGCTGAAGCTGATAATGATGAAGAAATTATTGAAGACAACTATGAATCAGACCAATCAAAGAGAGAAACAGAATACCATTACTGTTGGATAAAGAACCTGAACAGACTGCTGTACGACCAAAACAAACACAAAGAGAAAACACACTTTTGTGACCGGTGTCTTTATGGCTTCTCACGTGAAGAACTCCTAATCAAACACAAAGAAGACTGTGAAGGCATTAATAAATCTTCAATGCGAATAGAAATGCCATCAAAAGGCAGAGACCATGTCAAGTTTAAAAACTATCAAAATCAAATGCCTGTCCCATTTGTAATCTATGCTGATTTTGAAAGCATAATCAAACCCACAACAGAACAAAAAGGAGACAAAACGGAAATAACGAGCGAACATGAAGCTTGTGGATTTGGTTATCAAGTTGTAAGATATGACGGTAAAGCGGAAAACCCTGTAATCTACAGAGGTGAAGATGTTGCTGAAGTATTCTTAAACCATTTAGAATGTGAAGTGGAAAACATCAACAACGTCTTTAAACATCCTAAACCACTAACAATGACAGAACAAAACATACAAGATTATGAAAAGGCTACCCACTGTTCGATATGTAAACAAGAAATAAATAAAGAAAAAGTTAGAGACCACTGCCATTTCACCGGTGAATACAGAGGTGCAGCACACAAATCCTGCAATGTCAAGCTTGCCATCAAACCAAATAAAACTAAGATTCCAGTTGTCTTTCACAATCTGAAAGGATACGACGGTCATATTATCATGCAGAAGATACATAAAGCAAGCGGCAACATTACATGTATTGCAAATAATGCAGAGAAATACGAGGGTTGTCCCAATATTCTGTGACAAGATTGATGAAAAGCTAAATAAAACAGGTACGAACTTGATATTTTGATATGTTATAAACCCATATAATTTAAACATTTTCACAAATTTTCATACATAAATATCAACAAACAACAAGATTATGCCATAAACACCATGGCAACTAACTGAATCGCGGCGCACGTCCAACGTCAAAGACGGCGTTAAATCTATTTAAGGCGCCTTTCTCAAATACTCTCAATGGCTTTCAACGCAATAATGGTATCCATAAATCGTCAATTTCTGACTTAAATCATGTGGTTGTTAATGTCTGTTGAATGTTAGGATGACAAACATTAATTCTTCGCTATACGCGAACTTCCGGTCTCGTTACTCCTGTTTTTAGCTGTAGGAAATAGGCGACGAAGATCGGTCTTCCTATCTGTGTTTTCATTATTTTCGCTTTTTGTAGCGCAAAACTCTGGTTCCGTTCATGCCTTTTGTACACAAATGCTCAGAATATGTTGCTAAACTGATATATTTGGTATATTTGTTGAAAATCGTTACGTATGTCATCTCGAAATAGTCATGAAACCTGAGTGACATGTTCACTGCGCCGCAAATTCTTCGAACGTCGCCATTTTAACTTTCCTATTTTATATGAGATATTTTCATTTATTCGTATCTTTTTCGTTTTTTAAGTTATTTAACTAAAATTTTCAGAGATGATTTAAACATAGCAGCAGAGGAAGTCAACGTGACAGTGTGCAGACACATCATCAGATATTTGAAATATACGTAATAAATTTCAGCCTCTTCATAACAAACTGTAAATTATTTGACGTGCGCCGGCAACTCAAACCAATGTCGTTAATACTGAAAATTTCTAAGTAACTAGGGTAAATTTTTTGTAAATGATTTGTTGTAATGTTAAATAATAAACTCAACGGTTATATGTGTGAATTATTTTCTATTGGCGTTACAAATGAACCGGCTATATAATTTGTCACGGACTTTTGGGACAACCCTCGTACATCTCATTCAGCATAGGCCAACTGAAATTCTTAGACAGTTTTCAGGTCATGGCTTCATCATTAGAGAAATAAGTTGATGCAACAGACAAGTCTGATTTCAAACTAACAAGAGAAGTGTTTGGTTACAAAACCGATACCATCATACGCAAAGGTGTCTATCCATATGAATATATAGACAGTCAAGAAAGATTGATGAAACACAATTACCTCATATAGAACAAAATTTACAGCAGTTTAACAGATGAAAGCATTACACAAAAAGACTATGAACATGCTCAAACTGTGTGGAAAACCTTCAACTGTAAAACACTTGGTGATTATCATGACTTATACCTAAAAACAGATGTTCTCTTGCTTACAGATGTCTTTCAAACATTCAGAAAACATGTATGAACATATATAAACTGGACCCTCTACACTATTACACCGCAAATGGTCTGTCATGGGATGCCCTTCTGAAATACACTCAAATAGACTTAGAACTTCTAACAGATCTGGACATGCATCTCTTCATTGAGAAAGGAATGAGAGGTGGAATCAGTATGGTATCAAAAAGATATGCCAAAGCGAACAACCCACACATTGGTGATTATGACCCCGACAAAGATGACATTTACATCATGTATTTAGACGCAAACAACCAATATGGTCATGCAATGAGTCAACCGCTTCCATACGGTGGATTTAAATGGCTAACCAATAAAGACTTGATAAATGGCAAACTTCCACCATTACAAAAAGGCAAAGGAAGAATATATGAAGTAGATTTAGAATATCCAAAACATTTACATAAACTGCACAATGATTATTCACTTGCACCTGAAAAACTTGCAGTTAAAAAAGAATGGTTATCTAATTATCAAAATGAACTGCTTGATAACAACGGCATGTTGAACGTAAAAACCTTGTTCCCAATCTAATGGATAAGAAAAAATATGTGGTTCATAACAAGAACTTGAGACTTTATAAACAACTTGGCATGAAAGTAAAAAAATAAAAAAAATATACAGAGTATAAGAATTTGATGAAAAACCTTGGATGGAGCCTTACATACATTTGAATACAGAATTACGTAAAAAAGCAATGTCTTCATTTGAAAAAGATTTCTTTAAGCTTATGAACAACTCACTGAACTCAGTATTTGGTAAAACAATGGAAAACATACGTAAAAGAGTGGATATTAAATTAGTCAAAACAGATGGCAGTGAAAATGAAAAGCTCCGTAAAATGATAGCCAAACCAAATTTCAACAGACGTGTTAAGTTCTCTGATGAACTATTAGCAATACACGTTCATAAAACAAAATAAAATAGTGAAAAACAGAGTCCCTAAAGAAAGCCCAACACGGCAAAATTGTAAAATGTTGCAGGCTCGGTTTGATTGAGCCTGTTCATGGACCCTCTTTTGGTGGTGCAGTCCGGGTTTCAAAAATAATACACCTTCTATACCTTGCCGTAATAATATGAATAATCAATCCTGGTCTGTTTTCTCGCTTCCTACTTCCGGGCCTTTCTTGTTCACCTGGTTTTTGATACAAATTACCTCACACTAGGTTTGGTAGGACAAAATTGGGGGGGCAATTCAACTTTTTCTTTTTTTTAACAGGGGGAGGATTTTTCCGTTTCCTCCTTATTTAACGCATTAACAACAATCTATCAACCCCTTTACCCATTCTCTTGTTTTCTTTTTTGTGTTTCTATCTCTTTTGCATACTGATAACCAAAACAACCCTTTCTTGCTAAAAAGTTCTGTTAAACCTTTTTTCAACCACACCTTTGATCTTATTGTATAATACCCCTTCTACCTTTGTCTTATTTGCACTTTATGTTTCTTCTCCAAACAGCTGTGTGACTGGCAAACCCATGAATTCTCTCCCTGGGTCAACTTGTAATAGCTTTGGGATTATTTCCAAAATATCTTCCCTTATAAATCTTCTTCAAATGCTTTTATGCTACTTCTTTTACTATCTTTTGGATGTAAGTGGCTCTGCCTTCTTTATAAACCTAGACCACACATCAAAAACTAACGTCAAGAAGCATATTTGTAATTTTTGTTTTCTAACTTTGTCATGTGGTAAAAACAGTAAATCTGCCTGATTTACTTCATTCTGGACAGACACAGTAAACCGTGGTCTGAAGTAATCTTCTTGGCCCAGGTAAATAAACAACCTGGTCACACGCTTGCTTCTTCAAAAACCTCTAAAATGCTTGTTTATTAACTAACTTTAGCCTCTTTTGCCTTACTTATTTACAGCTGAGTGTCCTTCCAGAAACCTTTTGGACTATAGTAAACTTTTCCATTATCTATATTTAAGGATTTTTTTTTATAAGTAGTAAAAAAAAACAATGTCACAAAAAGCAAACAAAATATTAAAGAAAATCACAAAATTGATGAATTTGCAGAAACTGGCCTAAAAGAACAAAGTGAATACGAAACACAGAGATGGACTAAAATAGATAAATACAGAATCCCTAAAGAAAGCCCAACACGGCAAAATTGAAAATGTTGCAGGCTCGGTTTGATTGAGCCTGTTCATGGACGGTACTGGAAAGTGCAAGTTACCGTCCACGCCCCTAGCACCGGCTTAAGCAGAATTCAACATTTAAACATGAAATAGTAAAATTTTGAATTTAGTAACATCCGCAGATGCGTTCATACGGCGGTTATCATGGAACCTTCAATGTGACACAGTAGTGCCATTCCATGAAAAGCGGCGTATGGTCCCCAAGTAATAAAAAGCGTGTGCCCTAAACAATGGGCGGAACTAAATAAAATGGAATTTTGAAAGGGGAGCAGAGGTTATGAAGCCTGCGTATCACAGATAACACGTCAAAAGACAAATTTAAAAAGCAGGCAACATATCCTAAGGGTGTTCATTCAACATTATTCAAAGTAGGAATATTGGAACCACCCAATTAGAAAATGCCGAAAAGTTGAAACTGAAAATACCACAAGCACAGCAATAATGTCGTGCTGAACGATCTTCAAGGATCGGAAATATAACATCATTGATTAAATGTACGGGGAGACTTTTTACAGCCGCCACACGGCACAAATAACACGGATGTGATCATAAAATAGATAAATACAGAATCCCTAAAGAAAGCCCAACACGGCAAAATTGTAAATGTTGCAGGCTCGGTTTGATTGAGCCTGTTCATGGACGGTACTGGAAAGTGCAAGTTACCGTCCACGCCCCCTAGCACCGGCTTAAGCAGAATTCAACATTTAAACATGAAATAGTAAAATTTTGAATTTAGTAACATCCGCAGATGCGTTCATACGGCGGTTATCATGGAACCTTCAATGTGACACAGTAGTGCCATTCCATGAAAAGCGGCGTATGGTCCCCAAGTAATAAAAAGCGTGTGCCCTAAACAAGAAAACAATGGGCGGAACTAAATAAAATGGAATTTTGAAAGGGGAGCAGAGGTTATGAAGCCTGCGTATCACAGATAACACATCAAAAGACAAATTTAAAAAGCAGGCAACATATCCTTAGGGTGATTCAACATTATTCAAAGTAGGAATATTGGAACCACCCAATTAGAAAATGCCGAAAAGTTGAAACTGAAAATACCACAAGCACAGCAATAATGTCGTGCTGAACGATCTTCAAGGATCGAAAATATAACATATAAAAAAAACACCTTTTTACATTAGACCTCTTGGTCTTAAGCCTTGCAAGAAAAACAAGAAAAATAAGTATCTTGCGTATGATTAGGTATTTCCAAAGAATACAGCAAACTATATACATAAAGATTATGTTAAAAACCGAATGCTATTTTTTTAGCAAACAAAATTACAACAAAAACAATTCTCTATTCTGCTGTCGGGGAGGTTTATAAAAAATCATAAAATTTTGGGTTTAGGAGGTTAAAGGGAAAAACTACTGTTTTCCCAGTCAAAAATTTACTTTTTCATTGCTTGGTCAACATCATCAAACGTCTTCTCTGCATGATGCTCTTTTTGCATCTGTTCATTTATGAAATACAACCTCTCTGTTCTTTTTTTATTCCAAGCAACTTGCGCTGCTTCCAACTGTTCCACTGCTTTATCATGTCTTTCCCTTTCTTCATCACTATGACTCCCCATCTTTGAAAATAAATAATTGATTCTTGAGAATGCTTATGCATTTACTAACGCACCACCAACCATCATTGTTACTGCACTTGCCATTTTTAAAAAATCTGGGGAACAAAGTGATCCCTGGGAAGCATTAATCACAACAAAATTACAATGAGAATTGCAGACTCGGTTTTGATTGAGTCTGTACAATGAGGGATTATGAATACGTGCAACATCCCTCACGCCCCTAGCAACCGGCTTGAGCGGTACTCAATTCTCAAACACTTAATAGTGCTGGCACCAATGATCCCGAAGGACCAGAAAAATATAACAACACTGAAGTGAAGTACGGGACAACTTTTTACAGCTGCCACACAGCACTTGACACCTGCTGTTGTGAAGTATAAAAATCTGGGAACAAAGTGATCCCTCGGAAGCATTAATCACAACAAAATTACAAGAGAATTGCAGACTCGGTTTGATTGAGTCTGTACATGAGGGATTATGAATACGTGCAACATCCCTCACGCCCCCTAGCACCGGCTTGAGCGGTACTCAATTCTCAACACTTAATAGTGCTGGCACCAATGATCCCGAAGGACCAGAAAAATATAACAACACTGAAGTGAAGTACGACAAATATAAGACGACAAAAAATAATTACTTCATAATATCAGCAGGAATAATACCCTGTTTAATCAACATGTCCAGTGTTGCCATTGCAATCAATATATCCAACGGCAACATTCCAATATCACCCATATTAAAATCAACTTTAGGTGCTGGTCTCCTAAATACCTTTCTACCAAGTTCTGAATATCCAATTGTTAATATAGTTTCCATTCCTGCGTGGTATAGCATGTTAGCGATTTGTTTTCCGTCTATTGATGTCATTTTTATTGATTTTCATAAAAAAATATTTTTTAAAATTCAAAAGGATCATAGTGTTCTTGTTTTGTATCAGTTTCAACAGCTTCATTAACCTGTTGAACAGGTTTGTTTCTATACATATACAGCGCTGCAATTCCAATCACGACTACGGCAGCTGGTAAATATGTTTTATACACATTTATCTTGATTGGGTTTTCTACTGGGTTTTCTCGTGTGGTATTTTCAGGTTTTGTTACTTCCATGACAGGCTGTTGCATCTGTTTTAACTTTCTTGCTTCTGCACCCTTCTTTCCTGCTGCAACACGTTTAGGATTCTTTATTTTAACTTCAGGTTTAATAGTTATTTCAGGTTGACTGTCTTCTGATTTAACTTGTTCAGCTTCACTCATCTTCTTTTATAGTATGGTCTAAATTTTCTTTTTTATTAAAATCAATATGCCTTGCTGTTGTCAGCATAGCAGTGAAAGGAGCTAAATACATCCCATATTTATAATACATCTCACAACAAACATTAGTCAAAGCGTGATTGATAAACGGGTCTTCTTCTAAATCTTCTATTAGCTTTGGAGGGTCAACAACATTGAAATATTTAGATACACCCATCACATACAAGCTGATGAAAGAATTCCCCAATGTCTTCGTCATACTAGCACCCAACCGTGCTTCATATCTGCAGTAAAGCTTGTTGATTTGCTCAGCAGACATGTCATCTATGTCGGAGAGTTGTAATTCACGACCTAAATATTGTTTACTACCAACCCCAGCAACAATGGCTGATAACCTTTCTCGTTTTGTGTCTTGTTCGATGTCTTTCTGTTCACATGTAACATTTTGTAATAGTTCTTCAGCGTTCATTTTTATAGTATTGAATATTTTTTTAACTTGAAATAATAAAATAATATCAAGCATCCAACAGGGATATTTACAATTGCTATTAGTTCAATTAGCATTGCTGCTTTTTATCTATAAGCATTACTAATTTTTGTAAGCATTGCTAACAGCATTGCTAGATTTGCTAACAGCATTACTAATTTTTCTTGATATTTTTCACAGATTTTGCTCAACAGCATTGCTACATTGCTTCTAGCATTCCTATTAACGATGCTAATCAACATGCCAATACCCAGTAGGCTGGTCTGTTATCTCAATATTAACTTACGATGCTTAACTTTTGACAAAATCTTCTTTTATTCTCTGCCCCTCTTCCAGTGTCGGAATGACATCATTTTCTCGTAGACAGTTTTCAAAAATATCTCTGTCTTTAGTGTAGAACATGCACAACCACTTAGTCTGCTCTCTCAAGTCCTTCAACACAGAATTATATCTCTCTGTGAAATCACCCACACTGATTGTTCCGCGTGTCTCCCAGAGAAAGCCAACTCTGACAGTATGTCTTTTTTTCTTTCTGTCTTGTTAATTCTTTTGTAGCGCTGCAATCATCAATGATGTATAGAGTTGGGGAACCAGCATATTTATTGAAAAACATTCTTAATAGTTCTTGTAATTTCTCTTCACCATTGATTACTGGATTTACGATTATAACATTCTTGTTTTTTGGTTTCCTAACATCACCTATCCATTCACGGTTTTTATATGCTCTATTCCATTGTATAGTGGGGCAGAGAATAACAATATGTTCAAACACACCTCTATATTCACCTTCAAGCAAGTCCACCCTTAAATTTATTTTTTTACCGGAAACCCATTTTGGGCCCAAAGATGATTGAAACAGTGGGGAAATTTTTTGGAAATTTCCCTTTTTTTATGGTTAAAATTAATATAATATTTCCTTAAATCGGGCCATCTTAAAAATTAAAATCTGTGCATCTTGAAATGACAAAAAAAACACATTGTTACTTCTTTGGCCCCTTTTTTCCCTTGGGGTTATTTGAACCCGTGATGCCCTTTTGATGCATTCTCTACCTTCCAGAACCGTGGAGTGGGGTTACGTCTGTCGTTCGAAAATAAAGGGCCCAATGCATGGGTTGTCTTTTAAAGTTTATTTTTTCTAATATGTAAAATGTTGAAGAAATAATTTTTTTGCAATCTTATCTGTTTCCTTGTTTCTGTTTGATGAGAGAGCAAAGTATTTGTTAATCTCTTTCCCCCCCCTGCTGATATGTTCTAAATTCCTTAAATTTTAAAGCTGAATTTGGGAAACCCCCTTCTTTTTTGCCCATTTTCTATTTTTTTCCTTTTTTTCGGGTTGAAACGTTTCAGTGTTTGGGTTCCCTTTTGGGGGTCTTAAAATAGCATCGGGAAAATACCTTTCAATTTCGTGCGGGGAACTTTCAAGTTGATGTTCCATAAGGGTTTAGTTTTTAAGGATTTTCTGTGTCGTAATATGCGGTCGTAGAAGAATGTAATTTTCCCATCATATTGTTGTCTTATTTGTCTGACAAGTTCTGCATTAGAAACCATATCAAATTCCAAACATATATTCTTAATGATGTATGAAGCTGATGCATCACTTGATTTAATCACTTTGTCATAATTATTGAAAGTAAGTTCATATTCAAGTCTGTCACCAAGACCTGCTTGATAGAATGGCATATGTGTTTCTAACAGTTCAAAATCAAGTGGGATGCAAAATCTGTTTTTATATGCATTTGCTATGGCCTCGTCTTCTTTGTCTGAGGAAGCATTACCAAAACCAACACTGTGTTTCAACATGTTATCTTTACCAATACCTTGATATGCCATATTAATACGTTTAGAGGTAGACATCCATAAATAGCAATGGTATATATCACTATCATCAATTGACATCACTTCATTACCTGATATTCTTATTGTTGTTTTCTTGACGACGGCTCTTCCAAGGTTTTGGTACACTGTCGCATTAACATCTGTGCTTTTTAATTCAATTTCAAAAGCAAGACGTGCAGACCTGGGTACAATAACATCGTTATTACTGAGATTGGGAAATCTGACCAACAGCTGTTGGTTCTGGTCTATAGTGCTGGGGTTGTTGGTAATTACAACACTCTGACGAATTCCTTTCACACCTCGTGGTTCTCTAAGTTTTCTGTAAGGGTTAAGTTTATCTCCGTATGATGACATTTTTTCTTTTTAGGCAATTTTTTTTTTCATAAATAAATAAATAATGGCTGAAGGTGGAATGGACTTTCACAACCCTGAATATGACAGAGATGATTATGATAAAGACGAAGCAGAAACTTCTTTTACTGATGAAAATCAGTTTCAAAGTACATTAAATACTCAATATAAAGCATTAGATAATCTAACAGGTTCTGATAAGGAAAAAGCAGAAAATTCTTTACTGAAACAGATGACAAAAAGATTTTATGATAGAAATCAAGAACCATTGGCTAATGATGCTGATGAGTTTATTTGGGTTTTAAAAAAAAAGGCTAAACTGGGGGAGACCTTTGTTTGGTGGTGGAAGGGGTATTTTGAACACGAAAAATAAATGATTACCTTTAATCTATTACAAGACAAACAAAGTTGGATGGCCCTAACATTGCATTTTATTCAAGTTCGAACACTCTTAAAAAATGGTGTTGATTTTGTTAGAGAAAATTTTGGGGAATAAACGGATTATTAAAACCTCATGCTGGTCGGGTAAAGCAAGGAAGAAAGAAGTTAGCACATTTTTTGAGACAAGGAGAACAAAAATTGAAAGCAGAGAAAATTCCTATGGCAAGACATTTCTTTCACAACAAGAAAAGAGTACAAGATTTAACAACACAGTTGATGAGTTGAAACTGCAGTTAAAACTCTTCAAACATCTTTTTGGGATGTAGAGGAACGCAGTGATGTCCAAACTCAAACAGACATGACAAAACAAGAAATGGATGGTATATTAAAAGCAATGACTTCTGTGAAAGAGGAACTCGCTAATGAGTTGGCAAAACTTACTGAAACAAATAAGGAGTTAGCACAGGAAAAGGAAAAGCTTACAAGTACAGAGGATGAGGATACAAGGAAACAGATTCAGTCTAGAATATCTGATTTAGAATCAGAGAGAAGTGCAAGGTTGGAAGTGATAAATGTTAACAAAGAAAAACTGAGAAGTCAGGTGAATAGAATTAAGGACACCATACATAAGATTTTAAAAGAAGACACCACAATTGGTTAGAGATTGAGAACATTATTCAGAGAACAAGGTATTACCATTGTCAGTATTTTGACTGCTATTGGTATGGTTATTGGTTTTATCGTTGAGGCAGTTCTTCCATCTGGTGGTGGTGCAACAACGCCGCCACCTCCAAGTAAAACAGGTGAAAGTGCAAAGGACTGGGTGAAAAAACAACTGTCGAACCTTGGAAAACTATTGGCTAATCTTGCTGGGAAAGCTGCAACTGCTTTACCAGGTGTGATTGGTTCTATTGTGTCATGGTTGTTATCAACGACTGGAAAGTTTGTCAACTGGTTTGGTGAACATTTATGGGCGTTAGGTGTTCTTGTTGTTGGGTTATTGTATGCAGCTGCTAAGGAGTATATTAGTAAATCTCATAGATGAGTAAAGCGGCAAGACCTACTACTATGCTACCGACGATTTATGCTGTTTTGTTATCTTCATGTTGGATTGCTATTTTTTCTGTTTGTACCGGTGATGTATCTTTTGATGGTGCTGTATCGTTTGATAAAACCCATGATGGTGTTATGTATATATAGAATGAGTATCTTTGGAATCAAAACACATAAAAGAAACGAAGACCTTGAAGTCCTAACACAGCATGTTTGTGATTTACATAAGCGAGTGAGACCAATTACAGATGTAGAGCAGATAATTTCAGAGTTTCAGCAGCGTGTTCATGATAGTAGAAACGTTTTGTTTCAACAAATTAATGCACAGGTAGACAGGCATAACCAACTTCAAGACCGTGTTAAGGAAGTGACAATAAAAAAACCGTTTATTTTCAAAATAGGCATTGGCAATATGAAAAAACAAGTTGGGAAATTTTAAAATTGAAAAAAAGTAAAGGGGCCCCTTGAGGAAAATGAAGTGTTTCTTTTTGGAATGGGTGGTAGAGAAGACGGTGCTGGTTATGTTGTGATGCGCCGTGGGCAGAGATTTTAGAATGGGTTTTTCAAGTAAAAGAAAGAGTGGTGAAGTGTCGGGGGGGTATTACTGTAGATGAAAAAGAATATTGCCAGGTTGTGAAATAACAAAATTAACACTACTCCGAGAAAACATGACAATTTTGATAAACCTTTTATTTGTTAATGCTGGAAGTGTGATTAATTTTGTTTGCAAGACGGGTAATGCAACAAACGGAGAATACAGTTTGCTTTCATTGTTAATTGAATTGTTTTAATTTTTTTGCTGTACTAATAAAAAATGAAACAACCGACAGCGCCGAGTTTGTATCCTGAGATGGGCAAAATTATAGATTACAGAAAATATTCAGAGATAGAGCAAATGTTAATTAAGGAAAGAGACAATAGGCAGTCATTGTATAAAAAATATAAAAGGAGTATAAATGCCACAGATGGAGTTGATACAACTCTCATTTCTAGGAGTATGATTATGGGTGGCATTGGAATTACAATGCATATAATGTTGCCATTAGAAATTGCAGCAATAGTGTGTGGTGTAGCGGGGGTATGTGTAAAGTTTATTAGAAGGCGACTACATTCGAAAGCGAAGAAGCATGATGACATAAAAATGATTGCAGAGAGTAAGTTAAACAGTGTAAAGGATATTGTGTCTAAAGCTTTGCAAGATGGACAGATAAGTGAGGGTGAATTCAAGACACATTTAGATGAAATGGAAAAATATAATAACTTGAAACAAGAAATCAGACGAGCAAAAAACTCAGAAATAAGCGAAAAAAAGAAGAAGCATTAATAGAGCAAGGGAGGACAGAAGCTAGGAACACGATACAAAACAAATTAAAAGCTGTGTGACTTATTGTTTTACTAATGTGTATGAATATGAAAAAAAAACTCCGTATCAGTAGAGCATTTTAGCTTTTTTGCACTCTTGTTTAAGTCCAGTCATTTCTGCCCCTTAACACTTTTTCAATTTTACTTCTTTTAGAAACTAACAGTGACATTTAAATGGTTGTATTTAACAGTTTTGGAAAATTTTTGATAAGATGAAAAAAAGATAAATATCTTTGAATCTGGCGTCTTTTTAAATTAATTTCTTTAGTAATCCAGTTAAGCCATCCATTTTTATACGTGTCTTTAGAAATAAACAACCAAGAAGCAAAGGCAAACTTGTTTTGCTTGTCTTTGATGGAACATGTATTTAGAATGTTGATAAATTGATTTAATTGTCTTACAATATCAGCTGATGACAGTTTGTTATGTTTATTGCTTGGTTGTTTTATTTTTGTTACTTTTTCAATCTTGTCAGTAACACTTTCTTCCAACCATTTTAAAGTTTTGTCCGGGATGTTTTGGTCATCTCTTAGATGGTTGTAACGCTGAGTTAGTGAATCATCAGAATCGTCATCGTCTGAAGGAGTGCTAGTAGGTGGATTCGGAAGTGTAAGGTTCCCCCGGTTACCCCCCTTCCCCCGGTCTTCTGTCCCCTTCCCCTTTGTGGGCCTATTATTATTTTCTTTGAATTCCTAATCAGTTACAAATTATTTATCATTTAATGATTAACGTGTCGTTGCCCTGTCCTTTTTATGTTTGGGGTCCGCCTGGGCTCCTTGCCATTGGTTCTTGTTGCTGGGTCGTGTGGGGGTTGCGTTCATTGAACGCCGCCTTTCCTTGTTGATCTTGTTTTTCATATTTTAATAAACGATGCTGTATTTCATCGTCGATTGAATTGCTTGGCTGTTGTTAACGGTCTGCAATACTTTGGTCTGTTTTAGTTGTTTCCGAAGTATCGTTTAGCAGACGATTCATTTTCGGCAGAACTTTCATCATTTTTTCTTTCATATCTTTTTATCAAAGCTCCAAGGGTACTTTCCAAGGCCCTCTGGAGGGACACTGTCAATGTATTTCTCTATTGTCTCATGTAATATTGATATATAATCAATAAAGTTTTTATGTTGACAAATACTATAAACCTCCTCTTTTGTAATTACTTGTCAATTGTTTTTATTTGTCAAGTAAGAATGTTTCTAATTTTGTTCTATATTCTGTTAAATTAAAATCCATAGTGTATATGTAAATATAATTTTAATCAACTCGCTACATATATACCTATAAACATATGAATGATATCACCAACACCTTTATTTATAATTGTCATATGATAAGATAGCGTCAAGAAGAGGTAGACACCAGGTGATAAAATGTAGACATGTATACAACTTTAACTTGTTGTGTCATAGCTTATCACATGTTCCTAAAAGACACATGTGTCGTAGGACATGTTTAATAGTAAGACATGTGTCTTAAAAGACACATGTGTCGTAGGACATGTGTCATAGTAAGACATGTGTCTTAATTCTTATTGTATCAAAATTTACACAAACCCCGGATACTACGATATATATGTTTTGTAGTATTGTCTGTGAGATATTTCAGTGTTTGCTGTTTTAACAATTTTTGTTGTCTGTGCTCCTTTTGGGGCATAAAATATGATTTATATCGTAGAACCCCCATATATCATATATATAAAGAAAAAGTGATGCACTGTCTCTATTTCGCCACATAAACATAATATAGACTGGATAATAGACTTTCCATGAAGGCCAAAGTTCAGGAAGCTACAATCTAAACGAAGACGTGCGAGCAATCTTTGGCCTATACGAAAGAAAGAAATTATGATGGAGAAATAAGTTGAAACATTACCTTGAGTGAACTCGACGTAAACCTTTTTACTTTCGTTTTCGGAGTTTTGAGTAGCTATACCCGGTGGACGCTGTACAACAGTGAGTACTTTCGTATCTACGAGTATCACATTCCCATTCTATTTTTAGTGTACATTAGAAAAACCACGATATATAAATAGATTTCAAAAAGTGTATATATTCAGCCAGTCAGTGACTTTATAATCATATTGTGATTGCGCCGACGTACAATGGACGTTGTTGAAATTTGAGTAAATATTTCCGATTTATTGCCGATTTATTGCCGATTTATTATTATGGAATGATTTGATTTAAAATATCAGCGGTTATTAAGGTAAAATTTTGTATAGTGTACTAGTTTGCTGAAATTGATTTTCAAGGCGTGTAATTAGATAAAATGTGTATCGAGTGTACAAAAGGCGTTGCATTCCTTGTGATTATTTATATATATGTTTTTGCGGTTAGGTCAGATGTCATTTCTGTACTATTACTCCATTCCATTTGTTGTATTTTGATAATCAACCTTTTTGATTGGTTTTTGTATACAGTGCTTGCAATGGAGAGTTATAGCTGTATTTCAGAAATTAATAGGGTAAAATGCTTTGCTGAACAACATCCATTTCCGGATGAAACCTCGATAAAAGTAGATCCTCATTTTGCAGGATTGTGACATTAAGATCACTTTTTATTAAAATATTGTTTGCATAGTGGTCAATAAGCTTTGAAAGTTCAAAACTATGCACTTTCAGTTTAAAGAAACATTTCTAAACATGAAAGCTAAAAATATGAAAATTACTATTTCATTGATAAAAGCATTGTGTAAACCTACGCTTCAAACTTCGTATCCACGCATGCGCGTGAAATAAAAATGAATTACGACAGACGCTGTATAAAAATATGCCCAACATCCAAAATAAATATTAAATCAAACAAGTAAACCTTATTTACTCTTAAATTTACACTTGCATAGTTTTTTCTATTTCAAACTGTTTTACAAAACGAGCATATACAGATATATGTCTTATTTAGTAGTATGTAACATTGTAATGGAATAAAAGTTAACGTTCTGAAAACGTATTCACGAATTCGAAAACCTGGCTAAACGCCGTTTTCCGGTACCTTCTGTACATAGCTCTGGGGAATTCATCTAGTGGAGTGTAATAGTGAACTCGATGTTTTCGGCCTTTTTTAAATTAAATTGAAATAAAACAATTATTTCTTTATATGAAAATAATTAAATATCATTGTATGAATAATTCCATGCAAAAAAATAAAGTAAATACACAAGTTTACGCAGAAAAAAACCTTATTTATTACGTTAGATTCCACTGCGTCTGTTTAAATTTTATTGATTTTCATTATAAACAATTTATTTTTTGAAAAATTTGCAATAGATATTAAAGGAATATTGATCATTTTCAAATACATCAAGTTTTTCCAGTCCTGAAACGGTAAAATAATGATAGAAAAACAGAAATATCATGTTAGAGTGTTATGTACTTCATTACGTGTAATTCCCCAGAGCTAAATCCGTAACGTACCGGAAACAGAGTTTAGCTAGGTTTTCGAAAAGGTCAATTGTCATATAATTGCATATAATAGAACCCTATCAACATAGTGGCATCGGAGGAATATGCAATTATTTGTTGAACACCTGCAGTGTGAAGTATTTCTGCCACTTAAGTGAAATATTTCGCCCAAAAGCCATTTTCGGGAAGGGGAAGATTCGTACTCAATATTATTCGATTTGAACAGACGAACTCAATATTATTCGAAATAAGGATTCGTACTCAATATTATTCGAACTTAGCCTTCGTAATCGGTATTATTCGAACTGACAATCATGGCAGATACGTTTAGATCCCCTGGACATTTAGATGTTGAAAATGGTAACATATCACATAACTTTATCAAATGGAAGCGCCAAAAGGAAATTTACTTGACTGCCAGTGGAAATGATGAGAAAGATGAAAAGATACAAGTAAATATCCTATTACACTGTGCTGGACCTAAAGTTATAGAGATTTATGATCAATTTACATGGACAAATGCAGAACATAAACTAAAAGTGGACAAAGTATTTGACAAAATAGAAAGCTATTGCAATCCAAGAAAAAATAAGTGCTAGAATCACACAGATTTTGGGTATCAAATCCAGATGAATATACACCATTTGACAGTTGTCTTACAGAGTTTGAAAGAATGTTGAGTCTTGTAATTTTGATACACAGAAAGAAAGAATGCTTAGATATAAAATTGTGTTTTACTTTAGCAGCAACGGAAAACAACAAGAACTGCTGTTAAATGAAGAAAATCTGGACTTTGAAAAGGCAATCAAAATATGCCAGACTTACGAACAATCGAATAAGCATGTGAAAGAAGTTCGCAATACAAATGATCAAACAGTCCACAAGGTTGAGCAGACATATTCATCTAATTCTCATTCCGGCACCCGTCCCAAACAACAGTTGAATCTTCCTAGTCAACCGCGTCAGTATAAACCACCAGTGGTAAAGAAACAACAACGTCCACATCAGAATCGATCACAATGTAAATATTGTGGATACAATCACGATTTTAGAAAAGAAAAATTTCCGGCATGGGGTAAATTATGTGAGGGATGTGGCGGCAGACATCATTTTATATAACAGATGTAAGAAAATACACAAAATTGAAATTGAATCATCAAGTGAAGATGAATTTTGGTTACAATGTGTCGACATAGGCCAAAAATCCAAAATAAAAGCAAAAATGATTGTGAAGTTGGTTTTCAAATTCAACAGAAAATATGTAAAGAAAAGTCAAAGAAAGAAAATTTTCTCTAAACTTAAAATGTGGAATAGGTCAACAGTAAGTTCACTTGGTGAAGTATACTGACTAACAAAAATCAAGGTGGTATCACGGCTTTGATTGTAACTTACTGTAAATCAGTATATCTACGTGTTAAAACAATTTAATACATTTAATTTATATGCAGAAAAATGCTTATCTGTAAATACATATATGCAGACAGTCACTTCTAATTCTATTTTTTTTATTAACATATTAATATTGAAATGTCTCAGCATGTAAGGGACTCGAACATCTAGCTGATTCTCGGAATACCGTTCTTCCAACTGAGCTATCCGGCCGGTTACACATAATTATCTCCCCTAAGTAGTAATCAGTTTTATTTATGCATGTACATGTACATATCTTTGGACAGATAAGAAAATATAATGGTGGCAGATTTGTGCCTTGGCATTTATTTGTTTCGCAAGGCAAAAACACAAAAATACAACAAATTAACCACTTTGTCATACCTTCCTGTTTTCGCCTGGCACACAGCTAACATTTTAGTATTTTGCCTGGCGGGTTAGCTCTTTCCGAAACCTGGTGGTTCAGACCCGTGTGCCTACATTAAAAAATAAGACGGGAGATGTCCTTTACAAACTATAGAAACATATTAGAATTAATAAAATATGAATTCAGTATTTGATATTTTTGAGACCTGATATTTTTTCTAGACCTTTTCTTCCCTTTATTTAAGGACCTGTATAATGGTGTTGTAGTTAAGATATCTGTTTGCTGCCCTGTGTGTATAAAATTCCATCATGGGCCCTGTCACCATTAGAAATGTACACCAATTTAACCTTATTACTGGATAGGTCTGTCACAAGTTCAGAAATATATTTTGAAATATATTATTTACAATCAGGGCTGAGCCACCCATAACATTTTTTTTCCATGACTTTAGACTATTGATATATATAGGTTAAATTATTAGCCACAAATGAGCTTATGATTGCATGGGCAGTCAAAGCCATTAGTAAAAAAGGGTTGACCTGGGATAACCCCATGGAAGAGTGAAATATGACACTCAACACCTAAAGGTACATTCTAAATACATGTATTTAGTTTGGTGTTTATGATCAGTTTTAGCACACATAGTAATTTAATTACCCCTGATACCACAAATATGAATTTATTTAGAGTCCTGAAGATCATTTTATGATGAAATCTTAACTGAAAAACCAGGTTTAAAGTTCTGAATAATTATAAAATTCCTTCCCACAATAACTAGAAGGTACATAAAGCCAGTCAAAACAATATTTCTATCCATAATTATTCATCATTCATGGACCTCCATCCATTTGATAAATTTCTCCAACTGGTAAATTTTTTATCTTATTATGTTCTGTTTGTTAATATATTTTTTTATGTTTATATACAGCTAGAATAGTCTGTAATGACTAAGATAGACAGATAAGAACAAACTATTTAGTAAACATGAGTTACCGGTACATCCCTTCAAATGGAGAAAAAGATGAAACCCATAAGAAATTGCCATGTCTGACAGACAGCAAAATTATAAAAATCTGCAGGCTAAGTTTGATTAGGCCGATTAGGGGGTAGTGGTAATAATTGTGGGTCAAATTTTAAATGATATCAAGGGATGTTTCTGATATGATTTACTTTAAATAATGGGTCATTATCAATGAATGTTTCTTTCAGACTTCTATGTCCATGTATAATAGATTATTGACATTGCCAGCTAGATAGCTCAGCTGAGTGAGTCAGTACAGCCCACATACATATATAACGTCGCCTTAATTCCAGAGTGTCGTAACTCCAATTTTGAAAAAATGAGTGTTTGGTATCAAAATGTTCGTAATTTTTTGCTCTATCTAATGGTAAGAACAACATCACTCTGGTTCTTGTCTGTAACGATATATTGAATGGGTCAGAGTGCTGTAAGTCCAGAAATTGTGATAAAAATAACGTCCATAATATCGCAACTTCTGAACCAATAGTTTGTTAAGCAGATTTTTCAAGGTATCAGGAATGACATTTTACGTTTTATATTTCTTGATAACATGTAAGTGTTTTGCTTTAAATGTTATCTAATTATCTATAGATTATTATTTTAATGAACTGTTTCAAACCTTAGAAAGAAATAATAATTACTCTAAAACCCTTGAGCTAAATTCAAAGCACCATGCTGTATTATGAAATTCGGATAGCATGGAAATCGGATAAATTGATACAAACTTTCAATATTCACAAGGATCAGGGTGTCATTTTATCAACGGTCGTACGCCCGGTCGTAGCTAAGATTTGGTCGTACGACCGATCTTACGGCTACGTCGCGTTTTATCATCATGGTCGTAGCTAAGACGTCGTAAATTTACGTCGTAACTTTAAGGCTGCTTCAGACCAGTCGTAAGTAGTCTAAAGATCTTAAAAATGGCGGCCATTTTTGCATAATTCCCGATAGGAACTTTCAAACACAAATATTTGAACAATTGAAGTTTACAACTAACGTAGGTTTTCCGCGTACATGTTAATGTACAGTGCTGATCCTATTTTAACATCCCAGGAACGCAACTATCACTTCCAGTTTAAATCTCTGGATAAATTCCACGAAGAAGCTATGGTTAGTTATATTACTTTTGTTTTAGTATAGTACAACCGACGTTTAATATAACTCCTGTCACATCTGTAGTCTGATTAGCAAATAATTCTTACAAAACTGTACGGTATTCTATACCGTTCTATACTTTTCATTTCGAAATATTTTAGTACAGATATTTCGGACAGTGCAGATTTCGGACAGAACATAGATCTAACAATTGTCAATAATAATTGTGTAATTGTCAAGCTATAAAACCAATTTGATTGTTATAATTAGTCAAGTATCTTCTTTTGTAGACCTTTCAATGAAGTTGCTACAGTATCTAGGTGAAAGACATGTGTTAATAATGTGAAATCAACATGGCAACATTATGTTAACCTACAGTACAGTGCTGTTATGGGAATGCATATGAAACTGGGGCACTGTTGTTTGGTAAAGCATGTACATGAATGCGAAATGAGCATTTTAGATCCAATTTGGTGTATCACATGAAAAGAGGATTGTAAACAAAGGACAAGTAACTTGTGCAGACAGGTGAGTTTGAAATATAGACAGTTTTAGAGTTCACTTCACCCCTCTTTCTATGAAATCTGATTAAAGCACTACACCTCACTTTTTGTTATGTGTTGTTATGTGCTTTACACAAATTAAGGTGGAACATGTGAAATGCAATCAATTATGGTGATTAAAATATTCATTGTTTTAATACATTTCTTTTTATATAATAAGTTTGGACCAAATCAAAATACTTTAGAGATATTACTTTTCCCCTAATATATTTATATGGTATAATGATAATCTGTGAAGTACATTATTATTTTTTTTCTAAAATAAAATTATCACTGTAAAATTTCAAAATAAGTTTGACTATTTAAAATAACTTACTTTGTATTAGTCATTTAAAGTGGGTGACCTACTAACTTAGATATGAGATATCTCTTTCACCCCTCATTTGTTCTAACATTGATACTGGGAAATACATGTATGTCCCAGTTTGACAGTACATTGATAGTTGTGTTGAAAATCACACATAAAATTTTTTATCAACAATTATATAGCAGATTTTTCTTTATTTTTATGTCACATTGATACTTGAAAATTGTCTTTCATGTAATGTTTCAGAAAATGGTGTAATATATATCAAAGTTCCATGTTGCAAGTTAACTTGTCAGTGTTAAAAATATTGAAAATTGCATTGAGTTAAACATTTTATAAAAAAAATACTAAAAAAAGAAAATTAACAAACAAAAGGTTTATTTGTTGATGAAATATTTATTCTAGAAAGGGATGATGGGTGAAGTGTCTTAATGATTTTGGGATGTGAAGTGTCTTCAGAGGTTAAGAGTCTTGTTTCCACATTTAAACAAATACTATTGTAATATATTGTAGTAATGTTAGATTTGTGGAAATAATTATCATATTTACTCATAGGTTTATTAAAGTTTATGTAGATATTATCCTAGTAGGCTTCTTTTCAGGTATCACTTGATTTTCTTTTATACGAGGGATGATCAAAAATTAACCGGACTTTGTAAATGATTCTTAACCTGTTAAATGAATTTACATAACAATACACGGAAAATAAATCGGAATCTATCCCCTAAATGATACAAAAAATACCATCAAGATATATTAGCAAAGAAAAAAGTTATGCTGTTATTTGCATGCACATGTAAAGCAATGCGGCGCACGGTATTATTTTAAAATTGACGTTAACGACGTCACAAGCGTATTGTCCTTAACGGAGCAGATTTTTACTCATTCACGGACTAGGCCAATATGTGGTACAGTCATGTTACTGATGCAGCGGATCCACTGCCTATATATATTTCTGTACAAGTGGGTATCATTTTGTATTTTAATAGAATGAATGATGATAAAGAGCTCCTGTAATGACGCAAACTTCCGTTATTTCCTTCTGTAACTTGATTATTGAAAAAATCGCACATGCAATTAACTGTATTATGTATTACAAATAATGTAAACTAATGTTGCTGAATGATAATGTATCAAACATACGAAAAAATAACAGAGTAATACAACTATGATCAAAATTGTCATTATTTTAAAATAAATAAAACGCATAGCCAATTTGAACAGTGACTGTTAAATTCTTGACACAATTTCTCCATAAGACTACTGCGTAAAATAAGAAAATAATTGATACAATTGCAAACCAAGAATACAATATATGTAAATAATGCATTAATTATTATCATTTTAAGATCCTCAGAGTTGACTGCACCGTCCCGTAGTTACTTTCGAACATCGTTGACAATGTCCGCAGTCAATCGACTGTCATTTTTCAACGTCTTGGCGATTGACGTCACCAACGTCCTTGAAAATGTTTTTTTCTGTCTCTCCTTTACTTGTTTTCTATTTCTCTATTATCCTTTCTTAATCCTTTAAGCTAATCAAAAAATATGCTGTGGCTTTATGGAACTTTTCCCTTGATAACCATAATCTTTTTCTACGTTTTAAACAGTTTCTCGTCTTACATTTGACAAATTTTTCCTATTGATCGATTTTCGAGACATTCCGACGACTTAGTTTTAACGCGAGTATTTGTTTAACATGTGACGTTTGAATTGTGATTGTAAATATAAATATGGTTTAAATGAAGTCATTTTTACTGACAACGTCAAAGATATGGTACATGACGTTTTGGCGTATTTTAAAATATAAATGTGCCATATTGTAAAATACACGCAGCATAAAGCGCCTGATGTCAAGGGGAATTTACGCGATGCGCCGGTGTCCATTACCATGGTTTTTGAATTCGCTGTTACGGACAAGATATTTGCGTTATCAGATTAGATATAGTATCAGTTTACAGGTATTGTTTTCCGATTAAGTGTGATATATAACAATAAGTGATAGGATGAAAATTCTTCAATTGCCAGTCACAGTCCGGTTTATTTTTGATCATCCCTGGTACATGTACATGCTATATAGAGTCTATGAAATTGTAGCTGAATTTTTATCTGATTTTCCTTACAGATATAAGGCAGCATGAATAGTTTGTACTTGGTGCATCTGCTGTAAAAGAGGACATTAACAATGATGAGGCTGTTTACCACCAGGGTCAGTAGTGACAAACTTATTTTAGAAACAGTAATATAAAAATAAAATTACCTTACACTGTCAGAAAACTGACAGTTATAGAGGAATATAAAAAAAATTCAACAGTAAGAACCTATTTAAAAGCTCAATGACTGTGACTGACAAATATTATTACAAAGACATACAAAATAATTGAATAAAAACTATTGACATTTAGTTTATAAGGATTTCACTTGAATTATACATTTTCATATTTATCTGTTCATGACATTTCATATGAGATAGTTTGTAAAAAAATATTGTATCAAATTACAATGTTAATTATTTGATTTTAAGTCAGATTATTCTCTGTAATGTTTCAGAATACTGCTGAATTCTGGAAGATTTACAGATAAACAATCCTATGGTTGGAATCAATATCCAAGGACAGCTCTCCCTTAAAGGGGCCAATTGTTGTGACCTTGTTATATGGCCAACAAAGGACATAAAAGTCCTAAAGATAGTTAAGAAGAAAGTTATATAGACTATTAAACATTTTATCAATTTAAATTGAATAAAGTACATTATGTATAATTTAATAATTCCATAATAACTTTGTTTCTACATGCACATGAATAAAAATAACACTTAAGTATGGTCACAAAGGGACAGTCAGTGCTCTACAATTATTACCCTGAATGCATGTAAGAAGCTTTATGTGAATGCTTTTTTTATTAATGATTAATGAAAACATATACATAGGTTAAGGTCTTTAAGTTGTTTCTGAATGTACATGTTTGTACTGACTGTATATTCACTTGTCTTAAATGTCAAAACTATAGCTATTAATGTATGTCAAAATCAAATAATTATATTTCTTGAAGTGATAACTTTACTGAATTATTCTCTTGAATAACATTATGAAATGTTTGATTCATGTTCAAAACTTGAAAGGAATACACAGCAAAATGATGTTTTTCTCTGTATTCAATATGATTAAAGTGACTTTACAAAAACAAAGATTTATGTGTTACAATTCATCTGAAAGTAAAATGACATGAGATAAATCAATGTAACATATGTGTTTATATTGATATTTATTTATTTATTGTTACTTTAATGCATTAAAAATTGTTGGGATGAATATTAAAAACACAAAGAAAATAACACAAAAGGGACAATAATGACAATAAACAATCTTAATGTAAAGCTGTGAAACTTTGGAAGTGACATTTTATATTTAATGTGCTAAATTTATTCTTTGTCTTAACTGCTCTTGTCTGAATAGTACCCTGTGTCTGTTAAAACATATTGTTTTATATTGTTATCTAGTTTCAAGATTGTTTTCTAGCAGAAATGTACATGAATTCTAAACAGGTATTATCAAAAATTAATAAGAATTAGAAAAAGTTGTAACATGTCATTTCAATGTCATAATTTTCTGTGCAATATGTATTCATTTTCATACTGGAATAATAGTAAAAGACTTTGTAACATTCTAACACTTACTGTTCTGTAAATACTTTTACAAATAAGCCAGCCATATTGTTTTCAACTTTTCCTTAATCTTAGCTGAAACTGCTGAGAAAGACTCTTCTAATGTTTGCAGATGTTGTTTAGCATTTAACCTCAGAGCCCTGTACAATTTATTTTATTCAAGCTGTGGCTCCTGTAACTTATTCAATGTCTTGAACGCACATACAGTTTGAACCTTGATGGGTGTCTCTGTATTCAAGCATCAACAGCGCTTTGTTCGAAGAATAACCAGAGTGACGCTACCGCTTTTATAAGAAATAATGTGCCTAACATGCTGAAGGGATTTAAAAATTTCGTCTATATAACATGTTTTGTAGACGGATTTATGTCCTCCTTTGTGATGCATCTCTTTATTTTGATCCACAAATAAGAATCTATTCGTCTTTATCAATGATTTACTGTTTTTTGTTATGTAATAAAGATCAATATGCAATGTATCCAATGTATTTTTTTAAAATTTTCTATAAGAAAAGAAATCACATTCTCACACAAAAAGACTTCTCGTTTTTTTGTACTTTATTTAGTTAATTTGGAAAACAAAGTAACACCTCGGAAGCATTAATCACAACATAATTGCAGACTCGGTTTGATTGAGTCTGCACATGAGGGATAATGAATCCGTGCAACATCCCTCACGCCCTTAAACGTATTTAAATGTCCTTTTTGATCCTCCCCCATGCTTTGCCGTTATTAAAGCTACTTTGACGAGGCATACACGGTATTAAGTTTATGCATAAGTTTTTAGCTCACCTGAGCATGCTCCGGGTGAGCTTTTAGGATCGATGATTGTCCGTCGTCCGTTCACATTTTGTTGTTAACACTCTAGCGGTCGCATTTTTGCCTCAATCATCATCACAACTTGGTCAGGATGCTTATCTAGTTGATAGCTCGGATGAGTTCGAACATGGGTCATCTCGGATGAAAAACTAGGTCACAAGAGCTAAAAATAGAAAAACCTTGTTAACACTCTAGAGGTCACATTTTTGCCTCAATCATCATCAAACTTGGTCAGGATGTTTGTCTAGGTGATAGCTCGGATGAGTTCGAACATGGGTCATCTCGGATGAAAAAGTAGGTCACCGGAGCTAAAAATAGAAAAACCTTGTTAACACTAGCGGTCACATTTTTGCATCAATCATCATTAAACTTGGTCAGGATGCTTGTCTAGGTGATAGCTCTGATGAGTTCGAACATGGGTCATCTCGGATGAAAAACTAGGTCACAAGAGCTAAAAATAGAAAAACCTTGTTAACACTCTAGAGGTCACAATTTTGCCTCAATCATCATCAAACTTGGTCAGGATGTTTGTCTAGGTGATAGCTTGGATGAGTTCGAACATGGGTCATCTCGGATGAAAAAGTAGGTCACCGGAGCTAAAAATAGAAAAACCTTGTTAACACTCTAGCGGTCACATTTTGGCATCAATCATCATCAAACTTTGTCAGGAAGCTTGTCTAGGTGATAGCTCGGATGAGTTTGAACATGGGTCATCTCGGATGAAAAAGTAGGTCACTGGAGCTAAAAATAGAAAAACCTTGTTAACACTCTAGCGGTCACATTTTTGCATCAATCATCATCAAACTTGGTCAAGATGCTTGTCTAGGTGATAGCTTGGATGAGTTCGAACATGGGTAATCCTGGATGAAAAAATAGGTCACCTGAGCTAAAAATAGAAAAACCTTGTTAACACTCTAGAGGTCACATTTTTGCATCTATCATCATCAAACTTGTTCAAGATGCTTGTCTAGGTGATAGCTTGGATGAGTTCGAACATGGGTAATCCTGGATGAAAAAATAGGTCACCTGAGCTAAAAATAGAAAAACCTTGTTAACACTCTAGCGGTCACATTATTTGCCTCAATCATCATCAAACTTGGTCAGGATGCTTATCTAGGTGATAGCTTGCATGAGTTCGAACATGGGTCATCTCAGATGAAAAACTAGGTCACCGGAGCTAAAAATAGAAAAACCTTGTTAACACTCCAGCGGTCACATTTTTGCCTCAATCATCATCAAACTTGGTCAGGATGCTTATCTAGTTAATAACTCGGATCTGTTCGAACATGGGTCATCTCGGATGAAAAACTAGGTCACAAGAGCTAAAAATAGAACAACCTTGTTAACACTAGCGGTCACAATTTTGCCTCAATTATCATCAAACTTGGTCAGGATGCTTGTCTAGGTAATTGCTCGGATGAGTTCGAAATCGCATGTGAAACTAGGTCACAGGAGCTAAAAATAGAAAAACCTTGTTAACACTCTAGTTGCTACTGTTTTGATCCAAGTATCCTTGAAATTAATCTGAAAGTTTGTTTTGATGATTTCTAGGTCAAGTTTGAATATGGGTCACCAGGGTAAAAAACTAGGTCACACTGCTCAAATATGGATAATCCTTGTTAACACTGTAGTGGTCACATTTTTGACTCACCTGTCATGAGACGTGGTCAGAATGCTTGTCTAGGTAATTGTTTGGATGAGTTTCAGGTGAGCGATCTAGGGCCATCATGGCCCTCTTGTTTTATAGTATATATATGGGATTTTTAAAAAATCGTTATTTCTTTGTTTTGGATAGAATTTCGGGGTCCTGTGGTTTATCATCTTTATGCAGTCGTGTTTACATTGACAGGTGCGCGGGAAATCACGTGACCCGGAAACGTACTTTCGACTGTATGGTTACTGTTTATACGGTCGTACGACCGAAAATGGTCTTAGCTGCGACTGAGGGCGTACGACCGTGTTCATAAAACGGTCATGAGGAAATCGTAAGCTCGGTCGTAAGTATCGGTCGTAAGATAAGATCGCAGTTACGACCGTCTTTGTTGATAAAACGGCACCCAACTGTTTATAACTTGATATGTGATTGATTATATGATTGATTGATCAATGTTACCTTGTACATATTCAGATTAAATACGTAATAAGGTTTTGCATAAGATTGTTTATACATTTAACTTAAAAACAAAACTCATAAAATGGGAAACATACTACTGCCATTGTTACATTTTGTACAATGTTTTTCTTTAACTATGTAAGGCAAATTATCGTACTGGTGCTAAGTAATTTGAATACAATTTACACATATAACTTAATTTGCCACTCATAACTGATGTTAAATTAGGTGGTGTTTACTTCATGTTTATTTCATGATTTCATAATTTTCATAATTTCAAAATTCTGCACTTTCATATAACTATAACGATAAGTTAAGTATAAGTGATATAAATATCAAAAGTTTTGCTGTCCAAGGCATTATGCAATCCACAGAGGTTAACAATACCCACTGTCATTTTGAAAGAAAGACAAAACACTTAAAATGGCAGAAGTGTTCAGTCCAATATCACTCGTTTGTGTTCTTAAAACAGTACGTCCAAACGTCAAAGACAATATGGTGGGTTAAAGTTGACTATATCCCTATAACAAAAGTTTAAAAGTTGAGAGTTGTCTCAGATGCACCATTTAGCGTTAAATAAGAGACGTCATTTGCACAACAAATACTTATTAAACAAAATGCCACCCTGTTGACCTACTCAGCTATTTTGCATAAATCAACAGGGTGTCTATACCTTTTTGTCAACATAATCATTTTCAGTCTTATGCTCAAATTTATTATGTAATTGGAACATGCAAAGCAAAATTAATCTAAGTTTCTAAGTTAAAAATAATTCCTGTACATCTACTTCCAACTCGTAAGGTAATACCACCTGTAATTATAAAGTGATTTGAACCTTTGAACTGAAAAGTATCCATTGCCAAAACTATTTTTTAAAAAGAAAAAAAAATATGTTTGGTTAAACATTTTCATTCGATTGAAACGTAGAAAACATGATTTTGTGAAGAAATGTTACAAAGTCTAAAGACCATATAAAAACATTAAGGAATCTTTAAATTGTCATATTGTTTCATCAAAAGTTTGTTGAAGTAAAATAGAATTAATATTTGACTGAAACTCTTAGATATTGAGAATTGCTTTTATACGAATGAGTTATTGATGTAAACAATTCAGTTAAAAACATTAAAAGCAAACGTATACTTAATTGTTATTGTATGTTAGAAATTGTTTGAAAAGAAGTTGTATGCCACTTTATATATAAATACATGTAGTAATTGAAGTACAGTAGTTCATTGAAACACCATAACCAGATCTGTAGCATCTTTGAAAATTTGTGAGCTTTGAGTTGCGTTTCATATTTTTCATTTTTTTAAACAAAACATTAAGTAATGCTGTTCTTAGAAAAGGAAAATACATAGGTTTATTCTTTTTTATGTTACAGAGAAAGGAATTCGTTGTTGATGTTGTTTTTTTTTCAAAGTTTAAGCAGTTACATCTTTCAAGCATTTTTGTGTGTTTTGTAAGTCAAATAATGTTCAACATGCTGTTTGTTTGCAAGCTACAGGTATTCAAAATTGAATTTGGAATTAATTAATGATATAATAAACGAAACCAAAAGTAAATCTGAATTCCAAATATTTTATAGTGTACAATCTTAATGTGAAAATAGCATATCATATGATAAAAGTTTTGCTATTTAATATGGTAAATATCAATACAATGACGATGTTTCTGAATTTTGTTTTCGTTTTGTTTAAATCAATGTGATACATTTTCAAGATCAGTAATATTTTGTTGTTGTTTTTTTGTTCATTTGCAAGGCTCACTATTTCATGTAAATGGTCATAGGATAATGAAGCCCGAGTTCAATTTCAACCTTAAAATGCCTGTTCGTGGCTATTAGCACTTCACCGCATTGTCTTGATTTCTATTATTGACTTTTAAGACTAAATTTACTGTTTTGATCCTGATCACATTCCATGCTCTGTGGTGCCTAAATAAATGTGGATCCAGACTATTCGTTAAAGCACTCAATTTCTAGTTACGTTTAAATGTAATATAATTTCAGTATAAAACAGTAAAATAGTCATTATTTCACACTGTTGTAACTCCTAAATGTAATGATATTTTAGGGTCACATTGCTGTAACTTATTGCAGCACTCTGGTTCTTGTATTGTTTTCAATAAAATATATTCTTCAGTGATTTTTCATGTTTTTATTTTCAAAAAAAAAAAAACTATCTACAGGAACTTCTTTGTAATTAAAAGTGTAAAAGTTAAAATAATTCTGCACACTATGATATATTTTATATTATAATTGGTTAAGTAAGTGTGAAGATATAGACTGTTAAAACTTTGAAGTCGATTTTCTCAAAATTGTGAAAATTCGACTTATATCATTATGGAATTAAGGCGACGATAATATTCTGATTCAGGTTTGATTCCGGTCAAACTGCACATTTTTCTCAACCTGTGATATTTTCACCCTGCTACTTTAAGGGTCCAATATAAGTCTCTGATGGTACATAACTCAATCATAAGTCAATTCACTTTGTTACTTAAGTGTTCCAATGAAAAAGGACAAATTTCAATATGCTGGGGTTATGTCAATGCATAGAACTATGAGACTGAAAATGTTTAAGCTGTAGAGCTGCTGTATGGTATTCCAAGGGTTCTGGTTTTTGTATTTTCTGATCGCAAGATCAGTAAATACATAGCTAACATCCACGGTCTAACACAAAATTTCCTAACAGTCCTAACAACGCAAAGTAGTTCTCACTCAAAACTGCTTAAAAACCAGCAATTTAAAAGAAAGAATAATTTTTAATGTAATTTTAAGGAATTACTGTGCATTGAAAGTTCAGATTAGTCAAAAGAAATATGAGGCTACAATCACAAATTTCGCGGATGAATATCATTTTAATCAATGAAAATGCTATTTTTAGCTATGTCGATTACTGAATACTCCAGTAGTACACAAATAAATCTGACTGCCGAGTAGTGGAATATATACATGTCGGACTGTTTTGGCGAGAAGATTTTCGCTAAATTATTTTTATCAGTGTTAAACAGGTTTATCGTGAACAAAATACCTCGAAATTGATAAGGATTACAAACACGAAATGGAAATTCTCAATTTAGAATTACAATGTATTTGTTTTTATTCAGGCTACATATTACGTATTAATTCACCGTGGTGCAGGGGTATCGCGCTCGTATCGCGCTCGTTTAGGGTGTGAGAGGCCTAAGGTTCAAATCCTAGTCGAGGCAACTTTGTTTTTGAAGTGTCTTTTTTAAGGAAGTAGCCACGATATGCAAGGATAAAGTGTGGCTGTCATAATAAATGAAAAATGATTTTTGATGCAACTCTAGTCATGCAAAATTCCATATGTATCAATCTTAAACTGTTATAGAAAAACGCAGTCGCTGCGTAAGATGAATTATAGTATATAAAAATAAACTTATATAGGAAAATACATACAGATAGTCAGTATGATTTAGATTGCAAAGATCAGAAAATACCACAGAGCTTGCAGCCCTTTGATTTTGGTAGTGCTGAGGTATGGTATTCTGAGTGTCCCTGGTTTGAGTTTTAGTCAGGCTGCATTTTATTTTCTCACTCTTTGATATTGATAACTATTTTCAGCTCATTATTGGCTGGACTGCATATATTAATGATTTATTTGTATTGAATAAATATCGTTAAATATTTAATTATTGTCTTTATATGTGACGTTATTTTTGATAAGGCATTGTAACAGTACTACTTCTTAATTTTACCTTTTTGTATGAGGGGGGAGAAGCCCTTAATTAACTCCTTACCAGTAGATTTTATTTTGCACGATGATGATAGCTTGAAAGGATCTAGATTAATAAAATACTACATCAATCATTTTGTCCTATTGGATTGTAAAATATTTATGGATTGTCAAAAAACTATATGGAGTTCTCCTCGGTGACATTAAACAGTCCCAATTGGCCATGCATGTAGGAACAAGCAGACCATGAGACAGGGTGGTCTGTACCAAGACAGACCCGATATCGAGACAGGGTGATCTGGACAGGCAGTGATGTTCAGATCACTCACTCAGAAAGGAAGTACACTCAAGGTCCTGGTCTTCAATTACTTCATTTGCTTACTTGGAGTAAAGGTGCCAGAAACAATAGTATGGTATCATAAAAAGCACAGACTGTAATAAAAGTCAATCCAAAAAATAAACTATAAACTGAATTCAAAGATTATACAAAAGAAATTTATTAATTCTTTATGGTAAACATAGAAATAAAGATATTAGGTATTTAATTTTGATATATAGCATATTAACACATATAAAGTGCATTATGCAATATAAATTTCAACTTAGTGCTTAAATGCACTCAGTAAATCCACATACTTTAAACATGATTTACTAATCTTAGGATTTCCACATTCTTCCCCACCTAGCTCCGATGAGATCCACTAGGTTGACCATACCATATACCTTACCTCATATTGTTTGATTACAGTTTGGAACGAAAAAATGAAAGTTTATTCTAAATATTGTAAAGCTTTTATTAAATTTCACAAGGCTTTCAAGAGTGGACACATCAACAATGCAATTGTCATTTTATTTTTTTGAAAATGTGTTGGACTGCCGGTCTAATGCATGTAGATGCTGCGTGGGCATATAGCGATTCCCCTCTTTGTGTGTGTGTGTGCATGCGTGCGTGAGTGTGTGTTTTATACATAATATAGTAAACATCTTTTGAAAAACATCTTGTCCAATTTCAACCAAACTTGGCAGGGTTGTTTCATGAGTGAAGGGCTTCCAAAGTTGTTCAAAGACTTAAATAATGCCCAGAGCATAGATATTTTGCATAAGGCATTGTCTGGTAGACATTCACAAGATTTTCACATTATACCCCGGGGGTCAAATAAGCGCTAGGGTTCATAGATTTTCCTGATATGTATGTAGTTAAAACTTAAAATCTTCTCTGAATTGACAAAGGTTAGATATTTGTCATGAAACATTGGGTAGTGAGCCTCTACCAAGATTATTCACGTTACAGCCCAAGGGTCAAAATTAGCCACACCCCTGGGGTCATATATTAAGTTTTTCCTTATATGTATATAGCAAAAACTTTTTAAAAAGTCTTCTTATCAGAAGGCTTAAGGCTTAGAGCTTAGATACTTGGTAAATAATTTCAAATGTTGCCCCTAGTGAAATAGCACCATGGTGTCATAGGTTTTCCTTAAATGTATAAACATGTATAGAAAAAAACTTAAAAAATATTCTCCTCTGAATTGACAAAGACTAGAGGTAAGATATTTGGCATGAAACATTATGTAGTAGACCTCTACCAAGATTGTTTTAATTTTAGCCCTGTGATAAAATTTGCCTTGTGCGAGGGTTGAGGGAGGGAGTCATTAATTTCCGTTATGTACTTGTAGTAAAAAAAATTAAGAATGTACAAGGCTAGAGCTTAGGGCTTTGATGCCTTAATTTTGTCAAGTACAAATACTTTTATTTCGAATCAATTATTGCACTATGGCGTTCATTTTTTTCTAGTGAATGTGTTTTGAATGTAAACGAATATGTTCAAATAACTTAAAGTCTTGCTGAATGATTCAATTCCACATTTTATAGACTACAAACCTGCATGTTAGTCTTGTTTTTAAAGTAATAGATATAAACACTGAATACTCTATTTTACTATTTCAGTATTGTATACTGCAGATAATAAACAGGTCTTTGCAAACTGATTTCTGTATTGCTCTTCAGTTTCGCAAACCATATAGTCTTGCCTGGAAAAACAAAGCACTAGTCTGTAGGAACAACACCACTTTCTTGTCCTATTAATAACTTTAGAAGAAATAAGCCTAGATTTGTGTTCTGAATTGACTGTAACCAGAAGAGGACTTCTATTGAGGGCAGTAGATTAAAATCACATGGTCTTGATAACATAAATAGAGACCGTATTGTCAAGCAATGTATACCTCAGTGCTTGCAGCGCTTTGATTTCATCAGTTAGGTCAAGGTTCACTTTTGTATCATTGCGCCAAACTGTATTTAGGTTCGATTTTGGCGCCTTTTAGTTACAGTTTTTGTCAAGACACGTACACAGTCGGTTGTTTCTTCAAATTGTTTTTGGAAAGGGTTTTACTGTGCCCGAGTTTCACCTCGAGAAGTTTTTCTTTGGTTTTCATTTTTCATACACGATGTAGACTAGCAAACTATTTGATCTTCAGTTGTTCAGAGACTAGCCTGTTTGTGTGTATTTAACTGTTGAAGGACAGGTATTTTTTTATTGTTTTTGAAATTTGTTCAATATGAGTGACCGGAGATCAGCTAGAAACAAAGATGTTCCTGACTACAAAGCTATGAATGGGGGGAATGATTTTGCTCCTAATCGTAAGAAGCAATTAATTGAACCTGTTCCGGCTTCTCCCCTCCATGTGTTTAATTTGACTGAGGAAGATTCTACTGTGACACCGCCTGAGGTACTTCCGGAATCACATCCAAGTTCAGATTTCGAAAGAAGGCGTGGCTTTGACCATTTTCTTAAATTTACTTATTATATCATAACGTAAGGACCTTTGGTCAGGAAAACCAGGTATATTAATGCCTTTTATATCAACGCATTGAATGAAGGCTTTTCTGTTTAGTGTCTTAAACGTTTAACTATTGATTTTGCTGCAACGTTTAGAATATGTTTATTCATAATTCAGGTTTACTGAAGTGTTTTGTTGTTAAACGATTAACTGTTGTTATGTTCAAGATTGGACTATTAAGATTGATTGTTGAGTATGTTTATCACAATTAATCAGGCTGGTGAAAATGCCTGATTGGGCTTATGACTGTGGTGCTCACGGACCTTGATACGAGATAGGTTGAGTACGTGAGTATATGTTTGATAACCTTGATTGGCAGTAACCCCTTACGGCAAAGGGACCATTGAGATTCTGGGGGATTCCTCTAGAAGCAGCCATTGGTGCTGCTGGCAACATTGACTAGGTGAAACTAATCCGTTCATTAGACACATTGACCTTTTCGAAAACCTAGCTAAACACCGTTTTCCGGTACGTTACGGTTTTATTTCTGTGGAATTACACTAAATGAAGTACATAACACAGTTACACGATATTTCTATTTCTATCATTATTTTACCGTTTAAGGTGAAAAAATTGATGCAAATTATCAATATTCCTTTAATATCTATCGCAAATTTTTTAACAAATAAATTGTTTATAATGAAAATCAATAAAATTAAAACAGACAGTGGAATCTTCCATAATAAATAAGGTTATTTTCTGCGTAAACTTGTGTATTAACTTTATTTTTTGTATGGAATTAATCATACAATGATATTTAATTATTTTCTTATAAAGAAATAACTGTTCTATTTCAATTTAATTTAAAAAAGGCCAAAAACATCGATCCGCTATTACACTCCTTTAGGTGAATTCCCCAGAGCTATGTACAGAAAGTACCGGAAAACGGCGTTTAGCTAGGTTTTCGAATTCGTGAATAGTACACAGACATTAGATAGGTAAGTCATTTCATTTATTTATCTTATTGAAGGTTCTACAATGGTGGCAGCGGTAACTTGAGTACCAGTTTTACCAGTACCAATCGCTACCTGCAAAACTGCAGATTTTAGGTGAGGAAATTTTTTTGTAACCTAAAATAATCGAACCTTGTGTCTGTTTACGGGTGTAATTGGTCTAAAGACATATGCTTTAATTTCATAAGGCACTTTTACGTGTAATTTTCGGGTTATTGATTTATTACTCGAATTTGGCGGGTTTTCTTTCGCGCATACAACAGGATATACACCGAGTCCAATCGTTCACTATGTTTCCCAGGCGGAGAACGCATGAAGAGATCAATTTTACAGGTGGAAAACCGATACTGTGGTAAGAAAATTGTCTTCAATTTCTTTGAAAATGCATATTTCACAAAACTTTATAGCCTATTCAGATCTCGTATGATTACTTTATCCGACAGGCATCTCAAACTCGCCAAATCTTTGTTAACTTATTCGATCATTATCGACAACTGCACAAGAAAAGTCACAAAATTGGTAAAATCGCTCTTTGATAGCCAATAACTTGACATCCAAGCAAACTTCTAAACATTTGTATCGCTCTAAAGGTTCTTTATTAACATATCCTCATCCACCAAAAGCCTGTTCTATTTCTATTCCGTATTTTTGGAGTATAATATCGTTTAAGCGAATTTTCAAAATGAACGCATGAGCCGAACTTTTCATGTGGTTTCATAGGTTTGCAAAGTGAACGCATGAGCAGGTGGTATTTTAAAAAACTCCAGTTTTTCCTAATTATCTAACAAATTTAACATTTTCAAACTTTAAAAACCTCTCATATGTGCCCTCAAAGCACGACATATGCTTTTATTTGCGTTAATCGTTAAGTATGTATGTAATATTTCTTACTTTTATGTAAATATTACATACTTAGCGATTAACGCAAATAAAAACATATGTCGTGCTTTGAGGGTACCTATGTGTTAAAAAATGAGAGGGTACCTGTGATATAAAACTTCAAATGAAGAGAGGTAGTTTTTTTATGAATTTTTTCATTTATTTTTGACAATATATTGCCATTTGTCCGAAGATGATATGTATATGAACATATTAAATATGTATGATGCATATATAATCAAGCCATAGGTTTATTTCAGCCCGAAAAATATGTCGAGGTGATGGGCGAGGCAAGACATGTCGATTTTTTGTAGCTTATTGTGAAGTTGCAGTACATGAAAAACGGGCACATGACAAATCAGCACATCAATAAAACATTATAGTGTTCCGTGGTATACATCTGTTCTACGTGTCATACCGCCTTTCCTTATTACAATGACATTTTACTGGATTGTTATCCATCGCTGGTTTGTTTTTAGCAGAGAATGACCTGTGCATGTTCAAAGAGGGTACCGTTTGAGCAGATTTCGCAAAGAGGGTACCGATATGGATATGCACCGAGCATTGATAACTCTTATGCGAAATTTATTTAGCATGTCGTCATGCTTATGATTTGGTAAGAAATATATAATAATAATTGCACTGTGCAAATTCTCTTGTACATAATAAATACGGAATTGCTGTTGTACTTGTTAAACAGATAAAAAAAATTGCGTAGAAGAGAGCTGATCCATTTCACCTGAGAACACAAAAATTATCACTTAGAATGAAGTGTATTTTTATCAATATTAATATCAATGATTGTTTTACAAAATAGGTACTTTGATAATTAAATCATGAATCCTGAATAATAGTATACAATTACTATCATACATGCATACTATTAAACAACAAATACAACAAAGGACAAATGACAAATAATAGCGTATGTATACTCTTTTAAAGTCCCTGTACCTCAAAACTTTAATAGTGTAATATGATAAATCTGATACTCAAATAAAGAATTACCAATATTACAAATATTACATAGATATTATCGAATTTAACAAGTTCTGTAAATAAAGGGAGGTAATTAGAAACACATTTTGATAAATACTTTGCCTATTCTTCATTAAAATAAAAAGTGTATTATTTCTAAAAGAAAAACTCATAATGAACCTAAAAAAATATGTGTTATTTCAACATTTTCTTGTATGTTCATTTTGTTGTAAGGAAGGTGTTATATATATTCTTGCTTAAAGATCTTGTATGTTATAATTAAGGATGTAACATCCTTGCGAAAGTTGTATATAAAGTCAGTTCTTATGAAAAACATGTACTTAAGAAGCTGACATTATTAAACACATTATATAATATTTCTTGAGGGAAAAAGGTTGTGAAATTTTTATTTGAATGCAAAACTGATTTTATTACCAAAAACAGATTTTTAATTATCTCCTTTTATTATCGGAAATTTTAAATTTTGGCAATATCCTTATAAAAAGGTTTTCTGTAACTTTTAACATTGTTAATTCTTTTTTTAAGCCAAAGATTTTTCATATAAGAACATAAAATTTTGAGTCACAGGATCTTTAAGTGTATGTTACATCTTTAATTATAACATACAGGAAATTTAAGTCCCATCAACCAATGATGTTGTATTTTGCAAATATTTTACTCAAAGTTTTAGCAATGAGGATTTATTATATTTTCACAGAACCGAACAGACCTTCATCTATTGCTTATAAGCAATTCGTCATATTAAGGTATGAAAATAGGGACTTCTGTTTGCTCAAACATTTGGAACGAAAATTTTGGAATTTAAAGGTTCAGTGATCGATAACATGTGAGATATCCATGAAAACTGGAGTAACCAAAAAATCCGCCTGCTCACGCGTTCATTTTGCAATCTGATGAAACCACATGAAAAGTTCGGCTCATGCGTTCATTTTGAAAATTCGCTTAAACGATATTATACTCCAAAAATACGGAATAGAAATAGAACAGGCTTTTGGTGGATGAGGATATGTTAATAAAGAACCTTTAGAGCGATACAAATGTTTAGAAGTTTGCTTGGATGTCAAGTTATTGGCTATCAAAGAGCGATTTTACCAATTTTGTGACCTTTCTTGTGCAGTTGTCGATAATGATCTAATAAGTTAACAAAGATTTGGCGAGTTTGAGATGCCTATCGGATAAAGTAATCATAGGAGATCAGAATAGGCTATAAAGTTTTGTGAAATATACATATTCAAAGAAATTGAAGACAATTTTCTTACCACAGTATCGGTTTTCCACCTGTAAAATTGATCTCTTCATGCGTTCTCCGCCTGGGAAACATAGTGAACGATTGGACTCGGTGATATAGCCTACCGGTGTGGAGTGTAAAATCGCCTAGTCGATTTGTGCACTTTGTCTGCCATTGTATTTTATTGAATTTTGCGTTAATTTTATGGAATAAATTTATTTATTTTTTGTAATTGATAGATTTTGTTGTAGTTTGTATTTTACCCGTTTAATTTTAATTATTGAACCATGTCTCAGCAAAATGACTCAATATCCATGGCGGACTCTGCATCAATTAAGGATGAGCCCGCTGCAGGGTCCCATAGACCTTTAGCGGTCAATTTTGGTGATATTGACAAGCTGATGCTAATTCCGGGAATCAGTAAAAAGTTAGCTATAGCCCTGGTATCGGTGAGGGAAAATAGTGGCAATATCACGCCCGAGATTTTGTCGGTCATTAAAGTGTCGGAAAACTTTTTTTCGGATGAGCTAGCACTTATTGATTTTACGTCGAATAAGTGTTGGTCTGTTGAAGAGAAAGTAGCGTTGACAGAAGCCAGTTAAGGGCTTGCCCAACAGAGAAGAGTGGATGTAGCTTCTCGACTTATAGTAAAAGGTCCTCAAAAGGATAGTCGAGGTCGGGAACCTACATCAGGTGAGGGTGCGCCCTATGGGGATCTATACCTTAGTATGAGGCCACCCCCAAGGAATGTTGACAATGATTTCCCTCCTGAGAGGGAACAAAATCTAAGGCTCCGGCTAGAGGACCAATATACCCCCATGGGTTGTCATGGTGATGCCGAAATAGGTAATCAAGCAAACATAAGGGGGTATAGGGCTAAACATGAACGATGTCGGCCCAGCTTGTTAATGAATACTTTGAATTCATTACCAAGGTATCTGACATTTGATGAGATAGACTCCTGGAAAGCTTTCATTTTGAAGTTTAACAGGTTTGCCGAGGCCTCTCATTGGTCAGAGGGAGATAAGTTAGATGGTCTTTGCTGGTGTTTGACTGGGAAGGCCATGGAGTACTTTGTCATTTTGAATGACAATGAAAAGGTAGACTCATTTAGGAGTCTATGCTTATTGCTGGAAGCGCGGTATGGGCAACATGATTTACATGCTGCGTTTCAAGCACAATTCAAGTAGGCTTGTCAAAACCCTGATGAGTCTTTGGAAGATTTTGGAGAACGACTGTTGATTCTGGCGGTAAAAACATTCAAGGACTTGCCAGTCTCATTTATTGATGAGCAAGTTATTGGTCGTTTCTGCCAAGGACTGTTTGACAAAGGTGCAGGGCATCATGTTTGTATGCAGTCACAGTCTAGTATTCAAGGGGCAATTCAAGTTGTCAGAAAATACCAACAGGTGTACAAGGCCATGCATGGTCAAGGTAGAAAGTATACTAGGCAATATGATGGGGAAACCTGCAGTGTATACGCAGTCGAAGCTACATCGGTTAGCTCATCTTCCACCCTGGATAACCTAACTGTAATGAGGGCAATCCAACAGTTGGAACAGAAGTTTGATAACGTTATTGGTTTAGGAAACCATAAGAAAGGACCTTATGTGTGTTTCAATTGTGGGAAGGAGGGGCATTTTAGAAGAAATTGTCCTGATCTAGGGTCTGGGAAATAGACTGTTTGTGGTACGGAATGACCATTCAATTTTGAGGTGGCTTATGGGATTCCGGGAGCCACAAGGGCAATTGGGGAGGTCGTTGAAGGAGCTGTCTCGGTATAATAACGTGTTGCAACACTGTTCAGGTTGTGATCATGGGAAAGGGGTGCAGTGGCCACAAGTCCGGACGTAGGTTATTGTATCGAGTACCATGTGGGAACACATCTGGATGAATTGCCTTGTGGTAGGTGTATATATTAATAACAGGGCCCAGGATAACTGGGGGTTCTTTTTGAGGAGGTAGATAATAATGTGCATCAAGTGAAGGAATACGGACCAGAAATTGACATTAAATCATATTCTGGGGGGACTAGGCGAAGCACAACTGCCTAAGTGTCTGAAGGTTGAACGCCATCTGACACCAATGATGGGAATGGCAAGTGAGACCTTGCAACAAAAGACTGGTTATCGCGCAGAGGCTGTGCATGAGGGGAGGCTGTTGCTCTCAGTGGACAGGTCTGAGTAAGCCATAGGTGCTTACTTGGGATCAATGGTAAGAGGCCTCGAAACATCTTAGATTTAAATGTTTCATTGGTATAGGATCTGTGATCTGCAAATTGTGGTTATTGGTAGAATAGGCACCTTAATCACAAGGGAGGAGTATCGTAACTTATAGAGCTAATTGAAAAAAGCAAGTAGTTGCAATACCAGTACTGGTTAGAACCAGAAAAGTCATCCTAGAAATAAGAGCCTGTTTGGTTAGGTCGTCAGGGTTGACCAACACCTTCAAATAGGATGGGGAGGAGTGTGGTGCTCATAGACCTTGGTACGAGATAGGTTGAGTACGTGAGTATATGTTTGATAACCTTGATTGGCTGTAACCCCTGACGGCAAAGGGCCCATTGGGATTCTGGGGGATTCCTCTAGAAGCAGCCATTGGTGCTGCAGGCAACATTAACTAGGTGAAACTAATCCGTTCATTAGACAGGTATATTAGTGCATCCAGACCTGGTACACAGACATCTAGATAGGTAAGTCATGTACTTATCTTATTGATGGTTCTACATGACATAAAAAATCATATTTCTAGAAAAATAATAAAGATATTTCTTTTAAACTTTGTTTGTTTATTGAGCATATTATAGTACTCCCCGCGGGTACCACGTCCTTGCCCTTTCCGATGTAATCAGAAAATTTGTTTCTTTACACATTGAATGCCACCAAATACTGTTTCCACCATTAAAGTGAAAGAGGAAGTGTTGCTTTTTTGTGAATTTGGTTAGAAATTGTTAGAATTGTTTTCATTTCAAATAAATTATGTCATTGATAGGAAAATCCAAAGCTGCCGGTGAGTGTTAAAAATACTTAGTTATTTTACCTCATATTTAACGGTTAAACTTATTATAATTTCATCTTCCGACAAGTGAAAGTCGTCTGGTGAAACTGTAGTAACATCATATTTTGTTATAAAAAATTATACTGAATTCCAAAAGGGCCATAATTAACATACCACGGTACCATAGTGCTCTCCGTTTAAGCTCCCATTCAAAACATGGCTGACTGACCATAGATGTTTCTTATTTAAATCATGGAGTTATTCTATGAATGACATGTGCATTTTAATGTCAAGATGCGACAGCAAAACACAATTCAATAAAATAGTAAATGCAAGTTCTTTTTATTTGTACAATTTGCTGGAAATAATAAGAACAGTGGTACCATATGGGACCATCCTATATGACATAAACAGAAAGAAAAATAATTTGTTACAGTCACTTTTGTAGGAATTATTTCCCCTTTTTCATGTTTATATGACACATAATTTTTGAAGTCCTTAAAAAATATGCTGCAATGTAAAATTCTTAACAGAAATGTGTCCAACATTTTCATTTTGCTCAAAATTATTGCGCCAGTGCAATTATTCTATGTATTTGTATTTAATATTCTGTTTCTGGCATAAATATTTTGACACTGAACATTATACTTTGAAGTTTCCTTTGAAAACTGAATGAAATGTATGCTGCTAGGTTTTGGCGCATTGAATTGGATCATAAAGATGTTATTTAATTTGTTTTGTTTTATACTTTGTTTATGTTACATGTTTTTTAAGGACTTGGAAAATTATGTGATATATAAGCATGCAAAAGGGAATTAATTCTCGCAAAAGTGACAGTCACTAAATATTTTTCCTTCTGTTTATGTTATACATTATGCTCAATAAACAAAGGTGGGGTGCAGGGGGGTGGGGGAATCTCAGGATCCGGGACGTCCGGGATCGTATTAGATATATAGGGAAAACTAATAAACTATATTTGTTGTGTTGATTATTGTCGTAATGAAAGGCGATTAAACGTTAACTATTTATTTCTTATTGTATGTAATGAACAATTAATTAATTTAACTTAAGATCTAAATATATTTACAGTTATTTATGAACAAACTTTAAATGCGGAAATCACAATACTTGTAATTATATGCCTCATTGGAAAAATCAAAGTTTTTGTTAATACAATATTTGGCTAAATAAAGAACATCATTAAAATTGTCAACAAGTATATCACATGCATATCTTTGACAAAATTCATGAGATAATCGATAATTTATCGATGACACCGATAACAGTTGGTCAATTCCCGGGATTACTATATGTTTAATACGATCCCGGATCCCGGCTTTTCTATAGGCGATCCCGGGATTTCCCCCCCACCATAAACAAACAAACTTTAAAAGAAATCTCTTCATTTGTTTTCTAGAACTATGATTTTTTATGTCATAAGCCCAATCGGGCATTTTCACCAGGCTGTTAAAGGGATATTTCGCATTGATTGTGTATGTTTACCAACTGACTGAATATTGTTTACCAACTGACTGAATATTGAGCCTTAAAGTTGTTTAAAATTTATTTTTTTTCTGGTGTATTCATGTCGATTTATTGTCAATTTCAGTTTTTACGGTCTTCGTGTAAATAAAGTTACGAAATACCAGTCACAGACCAAGGGCGCATTACATCCCTGACCTTTATTGGTTCCAATTAAATTATCGGCTTTTATTGTTATCTTCGACTTGCCATTCGAAAAGTTGCGAAAGTTTTCAAAACATCAATATCTAGCAGGTACTCTCGTTATCATAAAGCTCGCTATGCAAGCAGGCCCTTTTGGTCAGCTCTTCGAGCTTGCTAATAGGCCTACAAAGCTCTAGCAACTGGGAGACTTGGGCGATTAAGTCGCCTAAAGTAAATGAACTTCGCTGATTTAGAACATCAAAGCAAAATCGACTTCGCCACGCTTTATTACTTACTGCATAGACAGTTCTTTACGTAACACACAACGCTTGACAATAAATTTAATCCTCGCCTCTGGGCGTAAGTAAATGACATGTGCCACTTTTTTAATCAGGGAGTAAAAAAAGTTACACTCTGAATCGGTCCAACCATATTTGGCAGTAACTACATGCAACGTCACACCAACTGTAAATTTACTTGCATATAAATTAATACACAATAGGAGCACAAGGAAATGGCTCGATACAGTTATCTTTGTGGTCCGCGGCATTTTCTGTGTTCTTTGAATAGCAGTCGCAAAATACAGATTGACGGTCGATAAATTCATTAAAAATTCATTAAAACTTGGCCATGTAAACACCTGTTAAAATGCGATGAAAGAACAGGCCTTTCCCCAGGAATCCTGCCAGGTACAGGGGCAAGTTTGTGCCAAAAAGGGGGTGGGTGGATTCCCCGTCCCACGTTCGATTTTTTTTTGCTATTTTGATACATCAAAATCTGCTGTAAGAGTCTTCGTAAACAAAAAGATACCAGATAAATGTAACATTTTAACAACATAATACACTATATAATCATAAAATTAAGAGAACAACACAATGACAAAATATCATTTTATAAACAATACATGCAATGCATTAACTGTCTTCAAAGTCACTTATCATTGTTAAAAGCTGATAGTCTTTCTTTAAATTAGTGTGAACATCAATGTAGAAACAAAACAAGATGTTGACCCATTGAAATAAACAGGGGTCTCACTAGGATTTTTAAAAAGAAGTCCTGATACCCGAGATTCCCAAGCCAGAAAAAGTAGGAGTCCCAAATAATGTTGACAAAGCTTAGCCATCTTTGCTGCAATTATGTATATATTTTGACTAGCATTTATGCATTTGATGTTTATGATGAATAAACAGAATAATTGGTTAGCAAGTTATGGAGTTTGAACAGAAAAAAGCTTATTTTAGGAAAATCGTAATATGACCCAAATGGGAAACACTTTATCATAAAAAAGTGATTGAAAGTATCTGATTTATAATTTCTAATACCCTACATCATCAGACCATTCTGCTGTTTTCTTCCTGATTAACTCCACACTGCCCCTCCCATAAGTATGAGCTACTGGCAAATATCTCCACCTCAACTAATGTAAACAATACCTTAATTCATAAACTATATTTTAAGTGTCATTTTGGTTACCTTTTTAACCAGGTTTCCCGTAGTAAAAAACTGGCTATTAGATTGAGGTATGTTTGCGGGCGGATGGGCAGGCGGGCAGGCGTAAACAATTTCTTCTGTGCGTAACTCCTCCTACATTTCTCAAGGGATTTTGACTAAACTTTCACAGAAGCTTTGTCATCAAGTACCCTGGCGCATATTGTTGGGGTTTTGTGATTGGATAATATTTGACCTAATTATGGCCCTTTGTTTTTTTTCCTTATAAAGAATATATAGTGAACAATTTCTTCTGTGTGCAACTCTTCCTACATTTCCAAACGGATTTTGACCAAATTTTCACAGACGCTTTGTCATTAAGCGCCCATGCGAATGTTGTTGGGATTTTGTGATTGGATAATATTTTAACCAAATTATGACCCTATTTTCCCCTTATATAGAATATATAGTGAACAATTCTTTTATGCGCAACTCCTCCTACATTTCTCAAAGGATTTTGTTCAAACTTTCACAGAAGCTTTTTCATTAAGTGTCCTGATGCATATTGTTGGGGTTTTGTGATTGGATAATTTTTTACCTAATTATGGCCCTTTCTTTCCTTTTTTATACAGACTTATGATATAGTGAACAATTTCTTCTGTGTGCAACTCCTACATTTCTCAAGGGATTTTGTTCAAACTTTCACAGAAGCTTTTTCATCATGTGCCCTGATGCATACTGTTGGGGTTTTGTGATTGGATAAGTTTTGACCTGATTATGGCCGTTTTTTTCTTATATTCAGTATGTAGTGAACAATTTCATCTGTTGCGCAACTCTTTCTACATTTCTCAAGGGATTTTGTTCAAACTTTCACAGACTAGCTTTGTCTGCAAGTGCCCTGATGCATATTGTCGGAGTTTTGTGATTGGATAAGTTTTTACCTAATTATGGCCCTTTGTTTTTTCCATAAAATCTAATTATTTGTGTAATATATCCTTTTTATCACAACAAACTTTATTTAGTTATAAAACAGAAACTCTCTAGGTTGTTGCATGCCTGTCAACTTATCTGCCTGCTTTTGGGTCCTGTATAGTCAAGGTCAAGGTCATTGCTGCTAAAATTGAATCAGGTCACTGCTACTGAAAATAGAAAATAGGTTTCCAGTCAATAACTAGTTTGGAATAAGATATTTTTTAATGAAATTTGGTGTAAAGAAAGTTTTTATAAAGATATCACTTGGAATGGCTTTTTGGCTCCCTAGGGTCAAGGTTACAGTTACTAAAATAGAAAATTCATTATTCATGATTTACATTGCACATAGTTACATTGTTTGTATTTGTATTTCAACTACAGCATATTTAGCTACAATGGTGATAATTGAAAACCTGGTTTCATGGCATTGCCATGTTTCTTAATTATAAAAAGGGGGTTTGCGAAAATATCTGACAAATGAAATTTTGTCTGTTTCCTGCAAAAAATATTCACAATTCTAGTTGTTGTTGATTTTTATTATATTAGATTAAATATTTTTGATCAATTTAAGATTGTTATTCATTGGCTTTTTCAAGAGGCATCGTAAAACTAAATTTTAAAATTTGACCTGATGTAACTTTTTGAATACAAGTTCTTTAACAAATTTCTCCGTGTCATGGGAACTTATTATCAAATAGGTAATTGATATTTTTAGCTTCTTGAAATTTCATTCGAACACCCTATGTCTTCAAACTTCTCCCTGATAGGAGCTCCAGAAGTTTTGGCCCTTTACCAAATCGGCTCCATTCAGCATTTAATAGCATAGATAGCCTTCAAATAAATTAATGAATCAATTGATTTAATCATGATTTTGTAAAAGAATGAGGCTATAATAGTAGGGAATAGTATGGGAAAAGTAATCAGTACAAAAAGAACAGCTAGATCATAATCTTTATATAGCAGGCCTCAATGAATTTTTTTCGGGCCACTTGCCCTGCAGTGACCTTCCAAATTTACTGGCCCTTCTTAAAATGCACTCGCCCTGGATTTTGACAGACAAAAATTGTAAAAATCAAACAAAAAAACGCAAATTTATTAATTACGGGCTGTATTGGTATAACTGGCTTTATTCAATTACATATTGTTCAATAATGTTTATATTACTTTTATTTTTTAGCTCACCTGAGCTAGCTCAGGGTGAGCTTTTTAGGATCGTTGAATGTCCGTCGTCCATCCACACTTGTTCGTTTACACTCTAGCGGTCACATCTTTGCCTCAATCATCATCAAACTTGGTCAGGATGCTTGTCTAGGTGATAGCTCGGATGAGGTCGAACATTCCTTATAAGTATATAGTAAAATCTTTAAAAATCATCTTTTCTGAATTGACAGAGGCTAGACATGAAACCTTGTGGGGTAGACTTCTACCAAGATTGTTCAAATTAGTCCTGGGGTCAAAATTGGCCCCACCCTGGGGGGTAATTGATTTTCATTCACTATATAAAGTTTACCCTAATGTCAAAATTGAACCTTAGACAAATAACAGGCTGTCATCACGGGAGCGATTTTGAGCTATTGGCCCTTTGTTTACAAATTGTTAAGGTGGCGGGTGTGGGTTTGAATCACTTTCAAAGGTGACCTTGACATTTTATTGATTTTGACTGTAAATGTCAAATATGAAATCGGAGTTATATTTTGTACTAAAAATGAGGATTCTTCTTTTTCTGATGACATGTTTGGTTATAGAAATATAAAAAACTTGAACTAGAAGTAGGGCCCCACTAGGCGGTGGCTCTTATTGTATTTGTTAAATTCACATGAACTATATAATTTCATATATTTTTATGTATTCATTTATATTTTCAGGTAAAAAGAACTTACAATATATAACAAAGCAATATACAGAAAGACTTATAATGCATAAAGGAAAGGGAAACCAATGCATCAGAATGTTAAATGATTCTGTGACAAGATTTTTGCTGTCTTTCTTTATTTGTCTTGCTCTCCGTTTTGGAAAATACATCAGTTTCATATACTCTTCAGTATAAGATACATTTCCTATAATTAGTCATGGATAAAACTGGAATGTCTAGGGAAATGAATTTAGGTAATGAGGGCCAAAACAGGAACCCTAAAGAACTTGAGGAAAGTAAAATTACATCAGAGCAGCAAACTGAAAGACCTCTTAATCATTTAGAAAGTTCAAGTGTAACAGAATGCAGTGGTGAAAGTGATATAATTAATGGTGATATCAAAGCTTTAGGGGTCCACCAGGTTGAGTTCGGTGCAACAGGTGTTTGTCCTCGTAGCCAGTCCAAGCAACAGGAAAAGACTGGTCATGTATCTAGGAACTTGGAACATTCTGAAGGTAATCCCTCAATTCAATGCCCTGAAAAAAGACAGCCTGCATGTTCCTTATTGAAGGGTGGCAATAAAAGCCAAAAAGAGCAAATGAATGGCAATGTGGAAGAACCTGAAATGGATGTTCAGAAAGGTGAAGGTTCAGATGAAGTTTCTGATCTTACTGTAAATGAGTCTGACATTGAGTCAGATCTGGGGGCTTTTCATGAACAAGATCGAGGTGTTTCAAGTGACCATGAGGTAGATGCAGATGACAGCAAAGGGAATATTGAAAATCTGAAAAGCACCGAAATAAGAAGTGATGAAGTTTTAGATAAACAGGAGATAAATATACATGTATATGATTCAAAGTATCATAAATACGTTTATTTAAGAATGAGATATTTAATGTTTTCGTTTTTCAAAGAGAACACCAAGTGTTTAGAGAGGGGTAACACAAGTGCATCTATTTTTTATGGATACGTCAATCCAACAAAACCTATCATCGATCTTTGGGCAGTAAGAAGAAGTGTTTCAGTTATACCAGTAGAAGCAAGGGAAGAAGCTTACAGGTTTGGTACATTCCGCTTGAGAGTTGATCTAGAAAGAGGTATCAGTATTTTATTAGCCAGAGAAGGCTTTTTCTGTAACAATAATTCAGACATCATTTGTGCTTTCTGTAGACGCTCATTACAGCAGTATCATCTACGTCTTGGAGACAGGCATTTGAACGGCTTCCTGGAAAGGCATAGACATATCTGTAATTTAGCTCATAACATTTCAATGGCTTACTATGGAATTAACCTTGCACATCATGTGCAAGTTATGCAAGGAAACCATGATAGTTTATGTGTCTCAGGAAGCCATTACCAACAGCAGGGAGTATGTACATTTGCTCAACAGATGCGTAGACTTTTTCCAAATATTGTTCCCTCTGGAACAATTTACAATGAAACTCAACAATTCCTTCCATGGCCAAACCTAGTTGAGCATCAAAGAATGGATGGAAACAATAGCATACCAAGAAATGTAAATGATGTGCAAATGGAAAATCAAGAGTTTAATCCATGTCAGGACGCTCCAAGAGAAAATCGATTAACAACAGAACACTTGGCAAAGGTAAAAATAGGAAGTTTCTAGTGTAATTACTGTCTTGGCAACTTAATAAAAGCATTAACTATTAAATATTACCACTTAATTATACCCTCACCGCAAAATGTGGGGGGGGGGGGGGCTATAATGGATTCGCTTTGTCGAGTTGGTGCGTTCGTCCGTCTCCATTTTCGTGTCCGCTCTACAGATTCTATACCAATTGAAGGATTTTATTCAAACTTTGCTCACATATTCACCTCAACAAGGGGATGTGCAGAACCCATGTTGCCCATGTGTCAGCTCAAGGTCAAGGTCACAACTGAAGGTCAAATATCAAACACAATCAAATATTAGACAGTATGTTGTGTCCACTCTGTAAGTCTTACACTAATTGAAAGATTTTCTTCAAACTTGACTCAGATGTTCACCTCAACAATGGGATGTGCAGAACCCATGTTGGCCATGTGTCAGTTCAAGGTCAAGGTCACAATTGAAGGTCAAATATCAAACAATCAAATATTAGACAGTATGTCGTGTCCGCTCTGTAAGTCCTACACTTAATAAAAGATTTTCTTCAATCTTAGCTCAAATGTTCACCTCAACAAGGGAATGTGCAGAACCCATGTTGGCCAAGTGTCAGCTCAAGGTCACAATTGAAGGTCAAATATCAAACAATCAAATATTAGACAGTATGTTGTTTGAAGGTCAAATATCAAACAATCAAATATTAGACAGTATGTTGTGTCCGCTCTGTAAGTCCTACACTATTTGAAAAAAAATTTTCAATCTTGGCTCAAATGTTCACCTCAACATGGTAATGTTCAGAACCCATGTCACCCTTTTGCCGTCTTAAGGTCAAGGTCACAATTGAAGGTCAAATATCAAACGATCAAATATTAGACAGTATGTCGTGTCCGCTCTGTAAGTCCTACACTTAATAAAAGATTTTCTTCAATCTAAGCTCAAATGTTCACCTCAACAAGGGAATGTGCAGAACCCATGTTGGCCAAGTGTCAGCTCAAGGTCACAATTGAAGGTCAAATATCAAACAATTCAAATATTAGACAGTATGTTTAGTTTGAAGGTCAAATATCAAAACAATCAAATATTAGACAGTATGTTGTGTCCGCCCTGTAAGTCCTACACTATTTTGAAAGATTTTTTTTTAATCTTGGCTCAAATGTTCACCTCAACATGGTAATGTTCAGAACCCATGTCACCCTTTTGCCGTCTTAAGGTCAAGTTCACACTTGAAGGTCAAAAATTGAAATATTCTTAAATTTTAACATGTATTTGAATATTTCTAAACTAGAAAAGGTATTTGCTTGAAACTTGAAATATATATGAAGTGTCACAATTAAGATTTGCTGGTTAAGTTTCATAACTCTGTATTGCATTTTAAAGACGTTTTCGGTAGTTTTCTGTGCGCATCGTTATGCGCTTCCAAGAAAGATAATCACGGATAATTACTCTTCAAATGAAGATCAAGTTGAATAGTATTCGGATAAATGTTTAAATTTCGGCTATAAGCAAATAATGAGTAAATAATTACAAAATAGATATTTCTAAAAATGTTTCAAAAGGAGATCGGTTCAAAAGAATAAGAGGTCGTTTTAAGGAACAACATCACATTAAAGGATTTCTCCAAGAATAAGTAAACGACAGAATTTTTATGATAATTCTGTTTTCGCGCGTTACCCCACCCACTTGTGGTATAGTGACGAAAGTGCCCGTCGCGACTAGATTACTCGCAGACAACTGGGCAAAGAAGTTTAAAAATGATATATTTTAAAAGTGTTGAAAAAAAAAAACAAAATTAATATTCTAAGAAATGTTCCGAATTTCATTATTTTCTTTGTAAAATTTCTGAATACTTGCTTACTGTTCGGGTATGTTAGTCGAGTGAAAAAAATAATATGGCCCTAGATATGTTTAAAAAGATATTCAGTATCATTTACTTAATATAACATCAAAAAAAAAAAATTTTTATTACAACATGTTTTTGTGTATATTTGACAATACATTTAGTATAACACTGATATTTCTTAGAAAGCGTGGTAATTTTTGACAGTTGGGGCATATGCGGTAACAATGGAAACTGCCCGTTTTACAAAAAACTAAACACGTCAACTATATAATTTTATTTCTATTTTTGAATCCACCCATCAAATTGTTACTTGATATATCAATAATGTAGAAAATTCTATGAAAGAAATTTCTTGATAGCTTTAATTTTTTACAGAATTCATGTTTATTTTCTCATTTTTTTTGTTTAGTTAAAAAGCATGAAAACTTTTTTTTTTTTAAAGAAATATGTTACAATTATCGTTTGTTTTATACACAGAACCCCCCCCTAAGATAAAGCAAGCTTTTGTATAAAATTATGTTTATTGTGAGTGTAATAAGCTATTTTATACATTATTATAACACAGTTTGGCTATTTTGACAATTTTGAGATATACGGTTACCATGGAAACTGCCATTTTTCAAAAAATCCAACACGCCAACATATATTTTTATTTTTTATTTTTGAATTTGTCATTAAATTTTACACAACATACAAAAAAATTAGAACAGAACAGAACAGAACAGAACAACACTTTATTAACTCTAGTTACATATAGCAACACAAGAGTGTACAATACATGGTATATCAATATATGATATAATAAGTGACATGGCAACGGAGCATCTGAAAAAAGGTACCATCGATATTTTTATTATTTGAACATCTTATTATTAAAAGAAGATTGGATTCGGGGGATAGAATGTCCATACATGTTGAAGAATGTTTAACAATATTGGTCAATTTTGAAACAGATTATAGGTATAGAGGCGTGGGCGGATCGATGATGTTTGTAAATAAACTCACGCTATGTTGGTCACATGACCAACTGTGTAAAATTACACGTGTTTTGCCGATGGGTACATTTGTAAATAAAGTAGTAAGGTAATAGCTGATAAAAAGAGAAAATTACTGAAAAGAAATGGACGGAATGTGAAATATATTTGATTAATTCAGGTATCATCAGTTTTTCAAATACCAATATATTCATTATAACAATATTGATAGTACCTTGCACAAATAATTAATTATACATGTACGACTGTTTGACAAAATAAAACGTAGTTATAAATTTACATGTTTTCTTAAGTTGTATGACTGAATTACTTGTGAGTAGCTGCCTGAATTTTAAGATATTAGGTCTATTATAATAATACCTATTAATATATTTTTTACGTTCATCATCAAAAAAAGAGCATTGTAACAGATAGTGAAATTCGTCTGCTACGTCATTAGAATCACAGACTAAACATTTACGTTCATGTATATCCTGACCCAACCCATCGTCCTGTTTCAACAGGAAAACGATGGTTCCCTGTTCTAAATTTTCAAAAGATTTCAAGTATTCCGTTTATTAAGTTTAAGAAGGTAAATTTTCAAAGTTTTATAGAGTCTTTAATATAGAATAGTTTCGTCCTTTATTAGAATTGTTAAGAGATGAGTGCCAAATTTGCAGGTTTTGATCTAACAAAACTTGTTTACAGTATTTTTTAATGGTTTGGTTATTTATGTCTCCTTGCCTGAGCCATAAATCAAATCTGCCTACTTCGTTCAGAATTTCTTTTATCTTAAGTATCCATTTAGATTCAAAATTTTGGTTTATTTTTCATATTAACTGGTATAGTTTAAAAGTAAAGTTTATTTTTGGTTTCCGGTGACGAGACTGTCCAATAACTAATCATCCTACATTTTATAGTTAAATCAATAGGATGTCTGCCAGTTTCTGCATACAACATGTATAATTGGTGTAGATTTTCTTAAAAATGTAATATTTTTCTTAAGAATTCACAATGAATTTTTTCGAAGCATTGTTGAGCTTTCATATCCCCATACCTCAGCGGAGTACAGCAAAATAGGCAAGACTGTATGATCAAATAGCTTGAGAACGAGGTCAATTGGTAAAAAAGAGATTGTAGGTTCTCTGATAAACTAAGTGTAATGCCTTTCTTGCTTGTTCGGCCAAGTGTTTCCTCATACTTAAAAAACTACCCGATTTAGTGAAATATGTCCCAAGGTACTTATATGAGTCTACTATCTCTAAAGGTGTATCACCAATTTTAAAAAATTAAAATTATTATATTTCTTGACCCAATTACAAGAACATTAGTTTTACTTATATTAATATTTAAAGAATTCCAAATATTACAATATTGAACAAAATCATTAAGACATTCCTGTAATTTTACAGGATCTTCAGATATTAAGACCGTATCATCAAGCATAAAGTAAAAGTAGTATTTTCAAGAACACGTCGAAATCATTATTTGTGTCAAAAAAATTCTATACCATTATGACCCTTACTGTCTAAATATTGTTCTAGATCATTAAGAAATAATGCGAAAAGTACAGGTGAAAGATTTTCCCTTGTCTAACCCCACAGTTTTACACTCGAAAAAAATGAAGAATATTTACCATTTTTGATAAACACATGACTTAATATTCGAATACATATTTTTAACTTTTCTAAAAAATTTACCATTTATATTATTGTCCATCATTTTTTTCCATAAGCCAACACCTCCAAACAGAGTCAAACGCTTTAGAGAAATCTATAAACAGACAGAATATTTTTTTTTAGATTTTCGTAAAATCTCTATAATTGAATTTTAAAGTGAATATATGATCTATAGTGGAATAATGTTTGCGAAAGCCTGCTTGATTTTCTTTAAGTATTGAGTGCTCCTCAAATAAATTGATTTAACCTGTTGTTTAATACTGAAGTAAATAATTTGCTTACACAACTTAATAAGGTTTATAGGCCTGCAATTTTCTGGTAGGCGGGTATCACCCTTATTCTTATATATTGGTAAAATTGAACCAATAGACCATTGTGTTGGTATAACACCAGTTTCTAGAACAAGATTGAACAAAGCCTCATATAGAGATATAAGTTTCTCAGATGATGACTTAATATATTCATTTAAGATACCATCAATGCCTGGTGCTTTACCATTTTTTAATGTTTTGATACATTTTTTTATTTCCTTCACTAGTTATATAGGAGTTTAAAACAGAATCATTTGTTAAATCTATATTATTTATGATATCATTATCATTAACATCATGATATAAATTATTATTGGCCTCTTTAAAGTAATCATACATGGAATCTAATGTTGGCATGTCTATAGATTTTTTAGTTTTAATTTTGTTTAAATATTTCCAGTAATCTTTAGGATTTTTACTTTGCATTTCTCTCAATTTAACTTCGTTATTTTTATAATATTTATTCATATATTTATTCATTACCTTTTTTTATATTTCTTACTTGCATTATTTAAAAGTATTCTATTTTTCTTCAGTGGGGATGCTTGCTATATTTTTTCTAAATTTATTATTTTTTTTTTTCTTCTTTTTTGCACTCATAACCATACCATTTTTTACCATTTTCTTTTATTGGTTTATGCCTTCGTGTTATAGATTTAAATGTTTCATTAGCACTATTTTATAAATATTTTTTTTAAACTTTTCAGTTATACTGTCAATTTGATTTTGAGTTGGGTTCTGTTTGAGTAGCATTAATTAAAGGGAAAAATTTCATTTATACTAGTATCAGATATATTAACAACACAAACTCATGTGACAGACTTTGTCCCACCTGGGCTGGTTATATTTGGTTGATCATTTTTTATCAAATTATTTTTTTTAATATTTATTTAACAATCCAATAAAGAATGTCCATCCGAATATAGGGAATCTAAATCAATTATACAAAAGTCTTTAACTAACGTGTACCCTACCAATGATGTCAATGCATAATCAATAACCGATACATTTCCTAAATGTCATTTTACCAATATTATCATTTCTACACCTTTACCATTAAGAGTAACAAGGTTATTATTTTTACAAATATCTAACAATTTAAAACCCATGATTGTTAGTTTTTCTTGTCCTGCGATTTTCTATAAACAGGTATACCATAAAATTCCATACGAGCTTTTTGGTTAATAAATTGAATTCCTTCATTATCTATTTCAAAAAGATCCATCAAAAAATCGTCACTTATAATAAATTCTGGCAGCTCAGATATTTGTGCATTATAATCGCCAAATATATATACATATTCAAATTTGATACACATATCACATATTTCTTGCTCAAAAATTTCGAACTCATCATTTTTGTAAAAACGAGACTGTATAGGTGGTACATAAACTGTTCCAAGAATAATGTCATTTGTCAAACCTGTAAATCTAGAACTTAGCTTTAACCAAAACAAATAGTCACAATGCGTATGTATTACTTCAATAAACGGAAATATTTCATTTTTTATAAATGCACCAAGACCACCAGATAGAAAATCCTATGAAACACTTTTTTCAATATCTTTAATTATTCTCAGAATTCATGTTTATTTTTCTCATTTTTTGTTCGGTTGAGGAACATGGAGAACTCATTTATTAAAGAAATATGTTCAGATTATCATTTGTTTCATACAGAATCATAAGATAAGTTTATCTTTGCATAAAACAATGCTCGTTGTGTGTTTTAAGCTATCTTATACATTTTCTATTCGTTATAACACAGTTAGGCTATTTTGACAGTTTTTAGATATACGGTTACCATGGAAGCTGCCATTTTACAAGAAATCCAACACGTCAACATATATTTTTCTTTTTCTTTTTAAATTCGTCATTAAATTTTACTCATCATACAAAAAATTTAAAAAAATCTATGAAAGGATTAATTTTTCATATAACTGTAGAAAATGTCTTTAACAAAGTTATATCCCTTTTTAAGTCTTCAAATTTACATACAATCAAATATTAGACAATATATTCTGCCCGCTCTATAAATCCTATACTTATGCAAGAATTTTGTTCAAACTTTACTCAAATGTTCACCTCAACAAGGTTATGTGCAGAATCCATGTCACCTTTGTGCTGGCTAAAGGGCAAGGTCACACTTGAAGGTCAAAAATTGACTTAGAAAATTATAAATCTCTCATCATCATCATCATCAACAACAACAACAACATTATAGAATTGCGTGTTTTTATTTATAGAATTGCGTGTTTCTATCTATAAAATTGCGTGTTTCTATTTATAGAATTGCGTGTTTCTATTTTTTAAAATGCGTGTTTCTATTTATAGAATAACGTGTTTCTATTTTTTGAAATTGCGAGTGTTTCTATTTTTAAAATTGTGTGTTTCTATTATTAGAATTGCGCGTGTTTCTATTTTTAGAATTGCGTGTTTCTACATTTAGAATTGTGTGTTTCTATTTATAGAATTGCGTGTTTCTATTTTTAGAATTGCGTGTTTCTTTTTATAGAATTTGTTTATATTTATAGAATTGCGGGTTTCTATTTTTAGAATTGCGTGTTTCTATTTGTAGAATTTTTATTGATAGAATTGCGTGTTTCTTTTATTAGAATTGGGTGTTTTATTTCTAGAATTGCGTGTTTCTATTTTTAGAATTGCGTGTTTCTATTTTTAGAATTGAGTGTTTCTTTATATAGAATTGCAGGTTTCTATTTATAGAATTGCGTGTTTCTATTAATAGAATTGCGTGTTTCTTTTTTTAGAATTGCGTGTTTATATTTTTAGAATTGTGTGTTTCTATTTATAGAATTGTGTGTTTAAATGAGTATATTTATTTATACAAAATATATAGACAAAACTAATGTGACAAGACAGACCGATTTAATTTATAAAAAGGAAATGTGAAGATTTGTTCAAACCTTTTTTTGTTTGCTTTTAGAAAAGTAAAAAGTTGAGCGTTGCCCCCGCCCGGCGATGGCTCTTGTTAATTTAGAATGCTATTCTAAAGGGCATGTAACTTCATAATAATTAAGTTTTTAAGTGATATCTATTTTTGGCTTTGTCCACAGGCGGGTCATGTTTTTATTTTTGTTTTTAATGTATTAATATTGGACTAAACGTGGTACAAATTGACTTGTTCTTTACTATAAATGTAATGTATTTAAGTATCTTTAAAACTGCATGTATTCAACAATAAAAAAAATAGATTAATTTAAGCATTTATCAATTTCGTGAACAATTGAACAACCAATATTGAATAAGATTTCTCTTTTTCGACTTATTTGCAGAGCTGTGACAAGGTGAGCTTTTGTGATCACTTTTCATCCATCATCTGTCACCCATAAACCTTTACTTTAAACAACATCTCCTCATAAAACGCTAAGCCAATTACATGAAAACTTCACAGGAATGTCACCTTTGAAAATTGTTCAAAGAATTTAATTCCATGCAGAACTCTGGTTGCCATGGCAGCCAAAAGAAAAAACTTTAAATAACTTCTTTAAAAAACCTACCAAGTTTGTTCAAATAAAAGTCATTGGGTTGAAATTGCCACCACCCCCTCCCCCGGTAGTCATTGATTTTCCTTAAATGTATAAGGTAAGGTAAAAACTTTTAAAATCTTCTTTTGAATAACCCAAAGAGCTAGAGCTTAGATATTTAGCATAAATCATCTTCTAGTTGGGGTCGGACAAGTTTGTTCAAATAAAACCCTGGGGCCAAAATTGGCGCCCTCTAGGGGGTTATTGATTTTCCTAATATGTACACTGGTTGGAGAGATAACTCCAACACTATCTCACACATTTTTTGCAATATCTTAATTATATTCCTGTATATTTTAAATAATGAACCACCTAAACAAAGTTCAGTTCAAGGACTTTACATTACGCTTCAAAAATTATGTATGAAAATGGAATCTGGTACTTCTTTAAGGTCTTGAAGTATACAACACATGGTATTTTACCCCACAACAGTAGATGAAGTCAACACTTAAATTTTTAAATAAAAAATGACTGGAAAATCAGCATCAATAATTTATTTTTACATCTTATATGGTTTATCTATTTTTATTGATATTAAAACAATTTTTTACAAATCTTTCCCAAGTCAGTGGCCTGTGGTCAATACAATTCTAACTACCTTATTGTAATCTAGTAAAAAAACATTTTGAAGCAGTTTTTGCCTACGAAAAGTTTAGGTTATTTGAGAAACAGTAAAAAGTTTACCAAATTATAAAAAATCATCACATTATGTCCTTCTCATATACTATTAGGTGACCATGTGCTTGTTTGTCGAAAAAGAAAGTTATTATAACAATTATAAAAGCAGGCCGTTCCCCGGGGGCTTTAATGGTAGAGTGACTATGACCTGAAAAGTCTGATAAAAGATAGGGTAGGTGGGACAGTCATTGCAACTAGCAATGCTATATACCAAAATGTTCGTTAAAGTTTGTAGTTTATGAAACCACCAGCATAAATTGGCATAAATGATGGCATTCAGAGAAATCCAAGATGCCAGGTCGCTTTTGATACTGAACTTCACTCCTAACTTTACATGGCTAAAATTTTGCATATAATCGGATACATTTTTTTATATTTATTACATATTCAAGTCACTGTAGTGACTGTGCAAAGTTAAACATATCATTTAAAACAAATTTGCATGCATGATTTGTATTTTCTGATATAAACTTATTCATAAAAAGTTTTCGCATGAAGTTTGCTTTAAGAAGTGGGTTAACAATAAATTTTCTGCAGGAATTTCATGTTATCCTACCAATTGAAGATTTTTGGATATGAATTAAAGCTCACCTTTAATATTTTTGTTATAATCGACTTATAACGTTGTTTTTTTCTTTCGTGGAACATGATAGAATATAAAAAACGCATGTTGGTATTTTCATGGCATATATTTTTTCCAGCTAAGTAAAGAAAAGTTTGTTTAATTTTCAAAGATATCAATTCTTTTGGATCATTTTAGAATGCATAATTTATGAAAAGAAATATTCAGTTTATCAACTCTTTTCTATATTGACCTTTTGTCTATATTTTAGCAGATTTATTGCATGTGTACCCGTGCCCCCCGATAAAATGTAGCAAAGGCTAATCACGGGTACACTGAACGTATGATATAGTCTTTTATATATTAAAAAGAACCTATCATTTCATTATAGGTAACCAAGTAATTTTATTAGCAAATTTGGGAAATCATATTTTTATGCCCCCACTTCAAAGAAGAGGGGGTATATTGCTTTTCATTTGTCTGTCTTTCGGTCCGTCGGTCCGTAGACCAAATGGTTTCCGAGTGATAACTAAAGAACCCTTAGGCCTAGGAACTTCAAACTTGGTATGGTAATTGGTCATTACTAGTAAATGACCTCTATTGATTTTGGGGTCAAGGGGTCAAAGGTCAAGGTCACATTGACCTTGTAAATAAAAACGGTTTCCGATCAATAACTAAAGAACGCTTAGGCCTAGGAACTTCAAACTTAGTATGGTGATTGGTCATGACCAGTAGATGACCCCTATTGACTACGAAGTCAAGGGGTCAAAGGTCAAGGTCACATTGACCTTGTAGGTAAAAACGTTTTCCGATCAATAACTAAAAAACCCTTAGGCCTAGGAACTTCAAACTTGGTATGGTAATTGGTCATGACCAATAGATGACCCTATTGATTATGGGGTCAAGGGTCAAAGGTCAAGGTCCCATTGACCTTGTAGGCAAAAACGGTTTCTGATCAATAACTAAAGAACACTTAGGCCTAGGAACTTCACACTTGGTATGGTGATTGGTCATGACCAGTAGATGACCTCTATTGATTTTGGGGTCAATGGGTCAAAGGTCAATGTCACAAGGACCTTGTATATAAAAATGTTTTTTTTCCGATCAATAACTAAAGAACGCTTAGGTCTAGGAACTTTAAACTTGGTATGGTCATTGGTCATGACAAGTGGATGACCCCTATTGATTTTTGGGTCAAAGGTCAAGATCACATTGACCTTGTAGGTAAAAACGGTTTCCGATCAGTAACTTAAGAACGCTTAGGCCTAGGAACTTCAAACTTGGTATCATGATTGGTCATGACCAGCAGATGAACCCTATTGATGTTGGGGTCAAGGGGTCAAAGGTCAAGGTCACATTTACTTGAAGTTAAAAACGGTTTCCACTCTATACCTAAAAGACGCTTAGGCCTAGGAACTTCAAACTTGGTATGATGATTGGTCATGACCAGTAGATGACTCCTATTGATTTTGGGGTCAAAGGTCAAGATCACATTGACCTTGTAAGTAAAAACGGTTTCCGATCAATAGCTTAAGAACGCTTAGGTCTAGGAACTTCAAACGTTATATGATGATTGGTCATGACCAGTAGATTACCCCTATTGATTTTGGGGTCAAGGTCACATTGACATTGTAAGTAAAAACGGTTTTCGATCAATAACTAAAGAACGCTTAGGCCTAGGAACTTCAAACTTTATATGATGATTGGTCATGACCAGTAGATGACCCCTATTGATTTTGGGGTCATGGGGTCAGTGTCAAATTGACCTTGTACTTTTAGATGGTTTCTGACCAATAACTCAACAACTCAAGTTACCTTGGTTGATATATTTATGTTAAACTAAAAATGCTTTTGGTATACACATTTGAAGGTCTTATGTAATATAACAACTTGGCTGTCATTAATGAGGCCTACATGATTCATAAAATTTATGCATATTTTATTTTGTAAGATTTGTAATAACTCAAATTGCTGCACACAACCTATGGGGTCACAATAATTATTACCTTGTGACTAGTCATGACCAGTAGATAACCCTTATTAATTTTTTGTTCACTGGGTCAGAAGTCATGCATAATAACCTGATCACATGACTAATTGGCTGCCAATAGGGGGGCAATCATGTTTTACAAACATATCTTGTTTATTTTGTTCTGAATAAGTTGTTTATGTAAGGAGTAGTTTAATCACTGTCTTAGATTACTTGTAACGGGTTTCCTTACAAATTTAACATTATTTGGCATCTTCAATGCATGGGTTATGGCAAGCAAATCAGTATACAGCATCAATACTTTTGCCCTTCTTGTTTTCTTCCGTTATTCAGGCCTATTTGCTGTTAGAGACTAACAGATTTACAGTTGAGTTAGATGCTTTGGTAGTTTAGCGCAGAGGAAGGTAGTCTAGTACTGGTGTAACTCTCCAGGAACGATGGTTAGGAAACAACCCGCCTATATGACTGAAATACTGTTGGAAAAAGGCGTAAAATGAAACAAACAAACAAACAAACAGTTGAGTTAAGAAGGCAAGTTTGTTGCTAAATTAAGCACTGGGTGTTTTTATGCCCCCACAAAGTGGGAGCATATAGCGTTGCACTTGTCCGTCCGTCTGTCCGTCCGTCTTTCCGTACGTACGTCTGTCTGTCCGTACGTCCCGAAATCTTGTGAACGCAACTCCTCTTAAACCGGATGGCAGATTTTGCTTAAACTTACAGGGATGAACAAACCTTAATGTGTAGATGGTAGTAAAGGAAGGAATTTTCCCTGCGACCAAATTTAACAGAATTATGGCCCTTTGTTGATTTTTTCACTTTATACTATGTAGAAATTTTGTGAACGCAACTCCTCTTAAACCAGATGGCAGATTTTGCTTAAACTTACAGGGAAGAACAACCTTAATGTGTAGATGGCAGTAAAGGAAGGAATTTTTGCTGCGACCAAATTTAACAGAATTATGGCCCTTTGTTGATTTTTTCACTATATACCATATAGAAATTTTGTGAACGCAACACCTCTTAAACCGGATGGCAGATTTTGCATAAACTTCCAGGGATGAACAACCTTAATGTGTAGATGGAAGTAAAGGAAGGAATTTTTGCTGCCACCAATTTTAACAGAATTATGGCCCTTTGTTGATTTTTTCACTATATACTATGTAGATTTTGTGAACGCAACTCCTCTTAAACCGGATGGCAGATTTTGCTTAAACTTCCAGGGATGAACAACCTTAATGTGTAGATGGTAGTAAAGGAAGGAATTTTTGCTGCGACCAATTTAACAGTATTATGGCCCTTTGTTGATTTTTAGTTTTCAACTTGTGGCACATGTAGTCCAAAAAATATTTGAGTCATAAGATTGACAGAACAGTGGCATGTGGGGACATCCGTGTCCTATGGACACATTTCTAGTTATTCTGTATAGTTTGACTATATCCTTGAAGTCACGGAAAATAAAGCACTGGAATCCTCTGGAGGCATTATAGGTCTAACCCATAGTAATGACTGTGCTCTCTCTCTCTCACTGGTTTCTTGCAAGGCCATTAATTACTAAGTATGTCATGACTTACACATCTGACAATAATTCTTGCTCAAACAAACATCACACAGACACACCTTTCCATACACAGTCAAAAAGATGTTGAGCGTATTTGAAAGTGACAACTTTATCGATGCATTTCCATCTTCTCAACTTTTAAACATTGCAAATGGTGTTGAACTTCCATTAGAAAGGAACCTACTAAATTGTCTAAAAACAGGCCAACAAAATATTGTTAGATTTTGTGTGAGACTGTTTTGTTGCACAGAAACTTGGGTGGTGAGCTCAAAATGCGTTAAAATTGAAACAAATTGTATAGTTGTCAATCCCAGCGCATACTCTTGTCATGTGTATCAATAAAACGTAATTAAAGCTGTTTTGAAAAAGAAAATCATAGTTCAACGTCTATTATTATAGACGTTCAAATATGAATTTTGTTCAAAACAGCTTAAGTTTTATAAATACATATGACAAGTATATGTGCTAGGATTGACAATTATACTTTTTCTTTATTTAAACGCATTTTGAGCTCCACACCCAAAGTGTATGTGGTTTGTTGTAGATAATTGTAAACCTCCCACAAAGAGATTCTTTGATCCTATGCCAAAAATTTAAGTCCTTTAAAGGAGGTCAGTAATGTCCAAAGGCAGGTTTAGATTGAACACTGTCCCTATTGACGGTGAAGAGATGTATTTTAGACTTGTCGCAATAAATTCATTTAAGAAAGTGCCTTTTAATTTTTTACAGGGTTCTTTCCTTTGGGAATGCCCCCGTTCCTTTGACTTTGTTCACAGATGATGTCAACACAGAAATCTGATTTCCTTGAAAACTTGAAAATCTAATAACATTTAACAATGATGATTTAAATGCACATTCTTCGAGTATAGCTGAGCTGTTTTATTTTTGATGCGACTGCAGAATGGCCGTTGTTCAGATGCAGCCTCAGTCTAGGAAAAAGACAACATATCAGATGTAGGCTTTATCGTTCTGGAAAATTGTAGACATTTTGTCACATAGTCAAAGTGCACTGCACATAACTGAGTTATTGACAGGTATATTTTAGATAGCCTTAAAACCAAACACGCATAAATCGAGGTGATAATATTTCCGCTTTCCAGCCAGTTGTAATTCAGCCAAATATCCAGTACAACAAGTAACAAGAATTTGTAACAGAATTACCAACGTTCCCCGCCTCAGGGAAGTTTTATTTAATTGTGCCATTTCAAAAAATTTAGGTATGGATGTCAGGACTTTCAGTCCAAAATTATGATCCATGTCAGATCTGCAAATGCAACAATAAATTTATTAAAGAAATAAAATGAAACATGAAATTTAAAAATCTATCATGTTAAGCTTTGACCTCTAAGTGTAACCTTGACCTTGGAGGTAGGGATGCATGTGTTCTGCATGTTATATCGTCTTATTATTGTTACTATTTGTGCCAAGTATTTTTAAAATCCCTTGAACAATGAAGAAGTTATAGATCGGACACAAAATATACCCTATGACAGACTACGTTAATTTTTGACCTCTAAGTGTGACCTGGAAGGTAGGGACCCATGTTTTGCGCCTGACACAGGTGTTACGCATGGCATATCATCTTATCATTGAGACTAATAGTGCCAAGTATTTTTAAAACCCTTGATCTATGAAGAAGTTTTGGACGGGACACGAAATATACAATATAACATACTCTGTTAATTTTTTACCTCTAAATGTGACCTTGACCTTGGAGGTAGGTGAATGGTTTTTGCGCATAACACATCGTCTCATTATTGTAAACAATTGTGGCAAGTGTTTACAAAATCCCTTCAAAGATAAGAAAGTTATGGACCGGACACGACATATACCTTCAAATAGACAATGTTGACCTTGAATGAGCAAGTACGACCATGACCCTGGAGGTAGGGGTCTGGTTGTTGGGCATGACACATCGTCTTATTATAAAAATCATATGTGCCAAGCTTGATAAATGACAAAGTTATTGACCGGACACGAAAGTGTGACGAATGGACAGACGGACGGAGCCTATTTCTGTATCCCCCTTTTTTCTCCGAAATATTGGGGACAAAAATGCACCTACAAAGTTCTTTACTAGATATCTCGCTGAAAACTGTCATGACTTTCTTGTCCTGATGAGAGAACCACTAATTATACAGCAGAATGATTAGATGAACAGTTTTAAAAATCACTCGTTCATGCGTGGAGTATGTTCCAATATGGTTCAAATGATGAAGAAGTTGATAGCAGGATAATACTGCATGTTGACTTTGCTTCCTCATTAGGTGTAAAGCAAGCTGTTGTTTTTAGTCCTGATTTGATTTATTTGTACTTCTTATAAATCATTTCTCGGAGCTTAATATAAAAGTATTTACTTAAACTGGTAGAAAAGGTATGCACGAAGACCTGACAAGATATATTCCAGTACAGAGAGTAAAACATTCAGTGTTCTGCCTTCACAGCAGCAGTGAAGTATCATACTTTCTGTGGTTATGATACCTGTTCTTCCTTCCGTAGCATAGGAAAGAGGAAGGCTTTTCAGGTAATGAGTAAGCCTGTTAATAATCTTAAAAATCTTACTGACCTAGGGAAAGATCTGGTACATCCAATTCATGCTAACACTGCTGCATTTAAGTTTGTTGGTCTGTTGTAAAGACATCATTGCACCTCCCTCAATGTTCTTTGATCATCCCGTTTCTTTGCAAAAAGGGGGTCATATCAAGGAAATGACAACCAACAAATGTACAATCCACAGTTTATGACACAACCTTCAGCCGTACCTGAACTTTTGAGTAACCATGTATATACTTGTTCTAACCTTTGCAGTTATGATCGTGTTTGTTAGGGCAATGAACAGCCATGTACCATAAAAGCCTGGTCTTGCAAAGGGGTTTTACAAGGGCAAATCCATTTACCATGTTGGCAAATGTTGAGACAAATGATATTCGTGATGATGGTTAACCATAGTGAAATTGAAAAAAAAAACACTTAAGTGTTACATTGACTGTGGCTTGACAATAATTACAATATCTTCTTTAAATGACTGTGTCATGTACGTATAGAAAGTTACTGTAGAAAATAAAATTGAAAACCCTTTAAATTTTATCAAATTGAACCACTGATTTTTGTTTTGGTTTTGCTGAATTTTTACATTTATATAAACAAATGTATCAATGTTTATATACAATATACACGTAAAAGAAATTAGTTAACAAATAATGTTACTGCTTGTTTTTACACTCTTATATGCATGTACATGTTTGAACTTTCATAATGCTTTTATAGGTTTTGAAATAAGATATTGATTCATTCAAAAAGAATGTAAAAAAATCCTAGTAAAGCATCTCTTTTAATTAAAATAATAAATACAATTAGTGTCAATTGATACATTTTTTGACTGTATCTTCTACGATTTTTCACATTATCATTAAATTTGACGCTGCTTTGATTCAGAAAAGTAGTAAAATAAGTTTTAAATTATGCAAGCTTCCTTAAAATAATGTTAAAGGGCTGATACCATTTGTTAAATTCAAAATTTGCAAAAGTATAGCTTAAAGAATATTTCTTGAAATATTTCCATGATGGCGGCCATCTTGGTGGCCATCTTGGATTTCTTTGATCGCCATCATTTTTGCCAATTTATACCGGTGGTTTCATATACTACAGACACTAATGAACATTTTGGTAATATAATATCATTGTTGCAATGACTGTCCAGGTTCATCATTTTCTAGGTCCCGATTGTCACCCTACCATAAGCACCGTGGTCCTGCTGTGCTTTAATTTCCAAATCTCACTGCTGTGCCTTAAAAATCACCTCAGTGCTTGTTTTTAGCTCACCTGTCACAAAGTGACAAGGTGAGCTCTTGTTATTATCACAATTCGTCCAGCATCAGTTCTTCAGTTGTCCGTCCGTAAACTTTTACTTTAAACAAGATCTCCTCATAGACCACAAAGCCAACTTCACAGGTGGTCACCTTTAAAAATTGTTCAAAGAATTTGATCCATGCAGAACTCTGGTTGCCATGGCAACCGAAAGAAAAACTTAAATAATCTCCTTTTAAAAAATCCAAAGTGCTAGAGCTTAGACATTTGGCATGAGACATCTTCAAGTAGATGTCTACTAATGTTGTTCAAATAAAAGCCATGGGGTCAAAATTGGCCCTGTCCTAGGGTGTCGTTTGTTTTCCATATATGTAGATAGGAAAAACTTCAATGATCTTTTAAAGAATGCAAATAGCTAGAGCTTAGATATATTGCATGAAACATCTTCTAGTGAGTGCCTACCAAGTTTGTTCAAATAAAAGTCCTTGTGTCAAAATTGCGGGCCGGAGGGGGGACGAGTGTATAACTGGTTATTTCTGCGGGTGCAAATATTTGCGTTTTGGGACTGAAAATGGGTATATTAATTTTGTGAATTAAATTTCTGTGTTTTTCATCAAATTCGTTTATAAAATTTAATTTCTGTGTTTTTCTATTAAATTTTTGGGAGTGGGTTCTTTGAAGAGAAAGGTAAAGTGTCAAGTATAAAAAGTTTGTATTTCATATGATAAAATATATCCATATAGCGCATCTAAAAATACAAGTTAAAAGCAGAATGTTTAAAATATATAGTAAAATTATAAATTTGTTGCCCAGACTTTAGGCAAAAATTAACTTTCGGTCTCCTTTAATGTCCATGTGTACCTCATGTATCCACTGTGTCCCCGAGGTTCTCATGTCAACAGGCTTGAGACTGTCGAATGCGCAGTCAGCTTTAGCCAGTTTCTTAGAAATACATTAGCATACCGATTTAAGCTTATCTTTAACAATAATTTTACACAGATAAATTCATGGGCTGAAGCTTGTCAGTGAAATTTGGTGGAACATAAAGAATTTCAATTTGATTTGTGTATTGAATAATTCAACAGGTAAATTTAGGTGACATTTAACAGGGTAAATTGAATATAAAACTACAAAATATTTGCGAATTTAATTTTTGCGGTTGGAAGGGACCCGTTAAATATTGCAGAAATGAGCTATCTGCAGAAATAACCAGTAATACGGTATATAGGAAAAACTTAGAAAAATCTTCTTTTAAAAAATCCAAATAGCTAGAGCTTAGATATTAAAGTGACATTATGCCCATTCAAGGGTATATAGTGAGTGAACGGGTGAAGATCAAAATAAGTTTTCAGTTATCATTTTGCCATAAATCCTTTCAATTTAAAAATTAAGTTCGCATAAACACACAGATCCAAATGAAATTTCTGTAAAGATCCATTAGAATTTACCTGTAATGCTTAGTTTATAAAAAGAGTGGGACAGTCTTTTTAAATTTAGGCAGATTTATAATTTTATCCTAACATTTTCCAATAAAACACCATTTTGACAGTCAATCTTTTGAAATATAAAGTCAATTCAGCTCAACATGACTATGAAAATATGAGCATAATGTCTCTTTAAGCATGAAACATTTTCTAGTGAGTGTCTAATAAGTTTGTTCAAATAAAACCAGGGGTGGGTCGGGGGGGGGGGGGGTCATTGGTTTTCCTTATATGTTTGTAGGAAAAACTTTACAAAAATTTCTTTTAAAATATCCAATTAGCTAGAGCTTTGATATAAAGCATGAAACATCTTGTAGTGATTGTCTACAAAATTTGTTCAAGTAAAAGCCCTGGGGTCAAAATTGGCCTTGCCCTAGGGGTCATTGATTTTCCTTATGTTATATTAAGTATAAACTTAATAATCTTACAATCTTCTTTTAAAAATCCCAAGGAGCTAGAGCTTTGATATTAAGCATGAAACATCTTTTCATGGGTGTCCACCAAGATTGTTCAAATAAAAGCCCTGGGGTCAAAATTGGCCCTGTCTGGGTGGGGGGTCATTGATTTTTCTTATATGTATATAGTAAAATTTTTAAAAATCTTCTTTTAAAAAACTTAAAGAGTTAGAGCTTAGCTATTAGGGATGAAACATTTTCTAGTGATTGTCTACCAAATTTGTTCAAATAAAAGCCCTAGTGTCAAAATTGGCGGGGCCCGGGGGTTATTGGTTTTCCTTGTATGTATATAGGAAAAATATCTTCTTTTAAAAAACCCAAATAGCTAGTGCCTAGATATTAAGCATGAAATATCTTCTTATGGGTGTCTACCAAGTTTGATCAAATAAAAGTTCTGGGGTCAAAATTGGCCCCCTGTGGTTCATTGAATTTCCTGATATGTAAACATCTTTTGGTACTGCTGTTTCCCTTAGCAATAGCAATAAGTAATGTTTTTACACATGCACTATTTAAAATACAAATATGAACTTTGTGATATCATGTTAAATTTAGATTTAATATCTCCTTTTGTTTATAGTTTACAATATTACTTGTTCCTTGTCCTTGGGAGTTTTTATTTCAGCTGAGCAATTTCAGGGCCATCATGGCCCTCTTGTTAAACATTTCCACAACTTTTATTATATTTTTATTTAACAACATCTAAATGAATAACTGCATTTATTTATTGTATCCTTTTAGATGTTGTTTTTACATTACAGGTTGGTGATATTGTACAAGATATTGTAGACTCTAGTATTGGGTCAACAGTTATTGGTCGTGGATTTACAAGATTAGTTGTTGAAGATGTCATACGGAGACTACTCAGAACTGGAAGTAAATCATTTCTATTGTGTGTCAAACATAAATAAGTGCCTTGGTTACATACCAATATTAAACAGGGAGTAATTTGGTTTTCCTGATATGTAATTGTAAACCTTTAAAAACCTCTTTTTTAGACTCCATGGGCAATTGATTATTGTCCTGAAACATCATCAGATAAATCTCTACCAAGAATGTTCAAATCATGTCCCAACAAAATTGGCATGAAACATTATCTTGTGGGCCAAGGTTTTGCTGAAATTACGGCCTTTGAAGTCAAAATTACCCTGCCCTGGAAAACATGGTTTTCCTTATAAGCTTTTTATATTTTTAATGGAAATGTATGCATGAGGTTGAAATTGCATGTGTAGGTAGTTTACCAAAAAATGCAAGTTATATCAAGCTCTTTAGGATAAAAAATTGGTCCCATCTTTGGGGTCACAAAATTTACATAAACTTACAGCTAAAAAAACAACAACAAAAAACAGCAAGAACAATTTTAAACCTTCTTGTTCATTACTGCATGGCCTTCAGCTGCCTCATCTTACATTTCTGGCATGTTGCATGCTATAAGAATCTTACACTAACGATATCTATCTTGAGAGTAAGCGGTAACGAGTTTCCGCTAAACAGTTACCTGATAGTTAGATATTCCCGTCTGTATTAATAGCCAGTGTTTGATTTTTGGCCTGGTTGCACCGGCGGGCGGGGAAAATATTTTCTTAACAGTTTTCTCAGCAACTATCACAGCCTCTTGATATTTGGTATACAGCATTAAGACATGGTCCCTAACAGTGGGATTCAAATTCAGGTATGTTGTTCATCAACTTTCTATTTACTGACCTAGTTAAATTTAGACATTAATGGTGAATGATAGGAAATTGATATTTGATATACAGCATTAAGACCTGATCCTATACGGTGGGATTCAATTTCAGGTCTGTCAGTCATCCACTTTGTGTTCACAATAATGACCAATGATTATTATCCTACTATCTTAGATTCAGTCTTTCAAATATGTTCCATTTGTAAATTTCAGTGTTTGAAATCTAAATTTTGCATTCATTGCATGGAACATTGTTGTCCTTTTGTTAGAGTAATAGCTCTTTATATACATTGCTTTGGAGAAACATTTGTAATTTTAAGGCATTGTAATAAAAAAATTGATTTGTATATTTACAGAACGAGTTACTGCTGACAGTATCATTTGCGAGATTAACAAAGAGAATGTAAACATTGGCGTCCAATTTTCATGAGGAAATATTTTAACACCTGTGCTTAGAGATCATGATAAAAAACAGTGTATAAACATTAAAAAGTAACATAGGACAAGGTGGGAATACATTACTGGGAAAAAGATAGAGATTCATCAATTTAGTAACAGATACATTAAAATACAGACAAATATCAGTGATATATGGATATATCGATATATACTCCTAATTTCTTGTGTATAATTCACTTTCATATATGTTCTGTTCATACAAATGTGTTTTGTCCTGTTCATTAATGTCCTTTGCAGGATATTTTCTTACCATTTTTTTGTCATCACTGCTATGAAATGTGTCCATTATGTAACAACAGCTAAGTGTTAGACATGGCCACCTGCTTTTGTTTTGGGTGAATTCAATTATCATAATTCATGGACATTTAAATAATGTTTAACAATTATCGATTTTTTCAAAGGTGGGGGCGTCCGTGGCCGAGTGGTTAAGGTCGTTGACTTCAAATCACTTGCCCCTCACCGCTGTGGGTTCGAATCCCAACAGGGACTTTGGATTCTTTCATGTGAGGAAGCTATCCAGCTAGCTTACAGAACGTCGGTGGTTCTACTCGGGTGCCCGTTCGTGCCTGAAATATGCACGGAAGGGCACCTGAGGTCTTCCTCCACCAGTAAAAGCTGGAACGTCGCGATATGACCTATACTGTGACGTAAAACCCAAAACAAAACAACAAAATTTTAAAAGGTGTATCAATTGTTGATCAACAGAAAAATATCAATGATATAACAATATTGTTTCTATCGTTGACGGCTCTAAATTAGAATATACTCACATAGACTAGGTCCAAAAGTTGGAAGTCAGAGACTGCAAAATGTCTTACACTGGAAGTCACATTATATAGGTAAAGAAGGAATTTGGTTATATTTTGGAAGTACCAGGTCAAAATCAGAAGTTAATGACTCCCAAACTTTCTGGAATGGATGCCCTGTAGAGACACTGAAATGAAAAGATGATTTTAATTTTTGGTATTTTCGACTGATTTGATATACTTACTATATAATACTCTGTTCTTCACAGTTCAGGACCCCATTGGAAATAAGCACACCAGCTTAATGGGCTATCCTTGTAACCATAGATCACTTTTAAACAAAACCTTTGTATTGAAATTTTATTGAAATTCTTTTATTTCTTTTATGTCATGTTTATCAGTAACTTTAAACAATATTCTGTGATAATTATGATTCTGACTGTTGTAGTCTTAATCTGAAATGTGATTTTATTAATTTATTTATTTACTTTTTTTTGTAAAATACATTCTTTCAATGCCTCATCTGATTTCAGTCATTAACTAAATTTGTTTTATTTATTATTAATATGAAATGATATTTTAATTTGGATAAACTGTTATTTTATATATATATATATATATATATATATATATATATATATATATATATATATATATATATATATATATATATATATATATATATCTTATTATGTAACTGTGATCTATGTTGTTGCTAAAATAAAATAAATAAATAAATAAAAATCACAGATAAGTATTATTAGAAATCCTCTAGTTTCATCTAGTAAATCTACTTTCAGGATTTTCCTGATTTATTGGTAATATGTGAAAAGACAGTTCTAAATAATGGCTTAATTCATTCAATCAAATAAATAAAAATAGCAAGTTTATAGAATGATAATTTGTCAAATAAATGTCATTTCTGTATTTCGAATGTTTATAGAGTGAAATGCCCTAGTATATTTATATTAGATACTATGTTCTTGTTAATTTAACGTATACAAAGGTATGCAACTATTAGGCCTACATTGCAAGATATGATCATCTAATTGTATAGTAAAGATGCAAATGATGCTGTCTTTCAAATTGTTTTAACTATTCTTATATTCTATAGATATTTTTGTAGTGTATAAGTTAGGAAGAATGTCTAACATGAATTGTTTGTTTATAGAGTTAACATCATAGATATAATGCAGAAATATATATTTATAAAATAATTGTAGCATTTCAGTAAGACGATATCTGATAGTTATATAATGGGTATAATAATGTGTTATATAATATGTATAATAATATTCATATCATTGTTAAAGACCTCGTTGTAATTAGCAGACATATCTGAAAGTCATTTAATGACTATAATTATGAACATTGTTAGAGGCCTTGTACTAATTTAGCAGTCATATCGGACAGTTATATAATGACTATAATAATGAACATTGTTAGAGGCCTTGTACTAATTTAGCAGTCATATCGGACAGTTATATAATGACTATAATAATGAACATTGTTAGAGGCCTTGTACTAATTTAGCAGTCATATCGGACAGTTATATAATGACTATAATAATGAACATTGTTAGAGGCCTTGTACTAATTTAGCAGACATATCGGACAGTTATATAATGACTATAATAATGAACATTGTTAGAGGCCTTTGTACTAATTTAGCAGACATATCGGACAGTTATATAATGACTATAATAATGAACATTGTTAGAGGCCTTGTACTAATTTAGCAGACATATCGGACAGTTATATAATGACTATAATAATGAACATTGTTAGAGGCCTTGTACTAATTTAGCAGTCATATCGGACAGTTATATAATGACTATAATAATGAACATTGTTAGAGGCCTTGTACTAATTTAGCAGTCATATCGGACAGTTATATAATGACTATAATAATGAACATTGTTAGAGGCCTTGTTACTAATTTAGCAGTCATATCGGACAGTTATATAATGACTATAATAATGAACATTGTTAGAGGCCTTGTACTAATTTAGCAGTCATATCGGACAGTTATATAATGACTATAATAATGTACATTGTTAGAGGCCTTGTTCTAATTTAGCAGTCATATCTGACAGTTATATAATGACTATAATAATGAACATTGTTAGAGGCCTTGTTCTAATTTAGCAGTCATATCGGACAGTTATATAATGACTATAATAATGTACATTGTTAGAGGCCTTGTTCTAATTTAGCAGTCATAAGATGACTTTAATTTTTGTTTGGTGTTTACATCACCTGAAGGACCACATGCTCAAGTTTAGCAAATAAGGCTCACTATTTAAATTTATGATTTTAATTTTACTTTAAAAACTTTATATACTTTTGTTCTCTATCAATTTTTTTAATGATGGGATTGACTTCAGGTTTCAAATTGTTATCATAGAAATGTCTGTTAAATTTTTATTGACATCGTCACATGCATTTGATGTGGTGCAAAAATATTAAACATTTAAGTGCCTTATTAATACTGGTGCATATATATATATTTATATCATAATTGATTTGTTTTCGTAGTTTTGTCTTCCTTTACCAGTATTTTTTATGTCCAGTATTTAATTATTTGACCATCATTGTCTCCTCTGACATTTCTTGTTATGTATTTTTTGTTATGTTGAGATATACCATATTTTATATATTTTGCATTATGTTCAATTTCAGCATTAATGCAAATTTTTATTGTTTTGTAAAAATTTGTTTTATCATATGTCATGTATCATTATTTTAGTTATTTTTTCAACTTTGTTAATTTCAAGCAGTCTATTTTAAGAATAATGAGTACTGTTCTACTAATCTCCACCTAAGCATCAGTACCGGTATTTGTTTAGTTTTTTGTTAAAATTTAATGTGCTATTTATGTCATACATAGTTCAGATTCAAATTTCACTGGTGCATTTTAACTGTTTAGATTTGATGTTATTGTGTCTTATTAAAAGTCCATTTTTTACACTGGCTAACACAGGCTAAAGTTTTGCTCAATTTTTGGGTTTGAATTTTACCTGCAAGCTAATTGAAATTTAAATCAGGCTATCAGTTAAAATTTGTATCTTCTTAAGGTTCTTGTTTGGCAATGAAGTACTGAAATGATGTGATGCCTGTCTCACCCCTTGTTGCATTTAACTGTTTTTGTTTGGAAAATTTGAATACTGACCTTTCTTAATGACTGAAGTTCAAAATTTGTGATGTTAAAAAAATTTGAATTTGAAACATTCCTACATTATTATCTGTTATTTTGTTTTTATAAAGTTATTTTTAATAAACAGATCAGGACTGTTCATTTTTATACAATGTATTTTTATGTAAAATATATTGTTTTCATATACAAGCATATTTTCTGTGATGCCCATATTGTGATCTATGTTTGTTTGAACAAAAGTAATAGTTTAAAATCAAAATTTAAAAAAGAAATAAAGTGATAACAATAAGATTGTTGAAATATATGTTGTTGATATATTAGCTTGTCTGTTTCAAAGAAAAGGTTGAGTTGTATTTTGTTTCTTTGTTTTTAATGACCCTAGTTATGTGAGGTAAATGTTAGAATATCTATATTGTTTAAGAAGATTTGTTATAATTTATAGTTCTTTAGATAAATACTTATGTTGTAGAAATAAACAAAACATTGATTTGATATGAATTATACACATACATCTTGATGATTATTGGTATATAAGTTGTTTATAGGTTATATAACCCAGTATAGATTGTTGTAGGCTTATTTCAGACATAAGCCAAGTATTATATATAACAAATTCATTTAACCATATAACCTTAAATATATAGTCTACGCAATTGTTCTTAAGCAAATCCTTAAGCAAGCTTCATACCATTTTCTAGGGATGAGATTCATAAAGATTCATTTCAAATGACACCAAAGATCAGATTTCTACATGATTAAATTCAACCAAACATTCCATTTATATGTAATATAAGTATCATATATTTGTTTTTATTATATAATCTATAAATAGCTTTGAAATGCCTTTCCCTTATTGCCTAACAAATAACTTTTTGTAAAACATAACATGTCAATATAAGAGTATATTCACTGTTTTTTTTTTGTTGTTGCTTTTTTCTAAAATAGATTTTCAGAGTATATTCACTGGTTTTTCTTCTAAAATTAGATTTTTTTGAAATCCCCTGAAAGACGCAAGACTATGACATGATGTCACACTAAGTTTGTTGTAATTGTTCTGAAAAAAACGTTGAGTGACTCTTAAATAAGAGTCAAATTAGACAATTTTAGTTACCGTCTTTACATTTTTTAGAACAAAACAAAGATGCGTGCCAATGCGCTCATTTAAAAATGGAAAAAGAAGACCACCCGAAAAATAAAAGATTTCCGACATATGCAATGGAAGATTTGATAAGCCATATAAAAGCAATTTATAAATTATATAATAAAAATAGATATGTACTTTTTAGCTGGTGAATATAATGTGATATGTACTGAAAAATTAATATTGACCTCGGCTATCACCTGGGTAAAAAGTCCATATTTGTATAATATATGATACTTACATTACATAGAAAACAAGGGCAATATATATATGACACTTTACAACGTTATGCAATAACTTTAATTCAGCGCAATAAGTTTTATGCAGTCTTTTATTATTTTTATTGGTTCTGCACATGTTTTTAACCAGCACACTTTAGTGCAATTTGTCTTTGTTTATTTATTTCAAAGCCAATGAACATTCCAAAATAGTGCAATTCCAAATTACAATATTTTTAAAAAGGTAAATTATTTAGGTATATTGGTTACGAAATTATGACATATTAGATCTGACTAAAAAATTATCAATGAATTTCATAGTTATCTTCTTTGTTCATATTTGATAAATTAAGGTGTTTTAAAAATAAAATAATCTTGCATGTATGAGTTATTGAACCTATAATGCATCGTTGCTTTGTTAGTACTTTTATTGTTTTGATATCATTTATGTATTTATATTTGATAGTAGGTATTGGTCTGTTAAACTGTTAACCTACTGAATTTTGTTAATCTATTTTACCAGCCTCCATTTTTTTTAACTGTCCATTATCAATTTGGGAAATGAAAACAAAATATTATAATTAACGAACAGTGTAGAGTCTTGTGAGACTACTGGCCTGACTGGTAAATGGTGGCAAAGACTAATAAATTTTGGTTCCACCTGATCACACAAATAGCTAATCAAATTGATAGTAATTTTGATCTGTTTTAAGAATCTTGAATATACTTCCACATTTGCCAGATCTTGTCCTTTTTATAGTCTCTTTTTTGTAATACTAATTATGTCCTTGTTATAAAATTGGTTGCGGGGCTGGGTAGGTTAAAGTTTGTTACCCCTGTCTGTGCATGTGATCAGAAAAGATATGAATGCTGACTATGTCGAAAGGTGAAGGCTTTAACTTTATGGGTGTTCAAGCTTCAGGTTTGTTTTCTACCCATGAAAGCTCTCTTTTTCTATATAAAGGCAATTGAAGTAATGCTTAATTCAGGATTTCCAATTTTTCTGATATTTTTAACTTGCAACCATGTAATTAAGTTAATTCTCATATTTTCTAAAGGTAGTGAATTTCTAAAGTGGAATATTATCATTAATTTGTACACATTGCTAGCATTTGTAGACGATGCATTGTGTAAAAAGTTTATGTTATTATATAAAAGGTCAAGGTCACAGCATGGGTTAAGCTCACCTGTCACAAGAAAATTCCAATATTTCGACACTGATCCCGATTCCCGATATTACAGCTTGAATTCCCGATATTTAAAAAGAATGCGGCAAAACCATGTCTAATTAACCTATTTTAGTGAGTGGGTATTTTTTTTTGTTTGTTTAGGAATTACACAATCATGGAGGCAAAAATGTGGATTTAATTAACGGAACGATTCTTGCATTTATTTTGAGTCTTCTACTTATGTTACGTTATTTAACTGTCTGAGTCTTATGTTCATGAATAGTTGTTGCATGTTTTCAAAATTTTGTTTGTTTGTTTGTTTCATTTGACGCCTTTTTCCAACAGTATTTCAGTCATATAGGCGGGTAGTTTCAAATAGCTTGTGTTTTAAATTATTAGCCATTATTGTATGACTGAAAAGACAGATATAATTATTATACCCCCGCACAACAAAGTTGTAAGGGGGGTATACTGGAATCAGCTTGTCCGCCCGGCTGTCCGGCCGTCCGTCGGTTTTTTCTTGTCCGACCAATAACTTAAGATTCCTTTGACCCACAGTCTTCATATTTGGCATGGAGGTTAGTCATGATTAGTAGATGACCCCTATTGATTTTGAGGTCACCAGGTCAAAGGTCACAGGAAGACTTGACTTCAAAAAGCTTGTCCGCCCAATAACTTAAGATTCCTTTGACCCACAGTCTTTATATTTGGCATGGAGGTTAGTCATGATAAGTAGATGACCCCTATTGATTTTGAGGTCACCAGGTCAAAGGTCAAGGTCACAGGGCCTTGACTTCAAAAAGCTTGTCCGCCCAATAACTTAAGATTTCTTTGACCCACAGTCTTCATATTTGGCATGGAGGTTAGTCATGATTAGTAGATGACCCCTATTGATTTTGAGGTCACCAGGTCAAAGGTCAAGGTCACAAGGGCCTTGACATCAAAAAGCTTGTCCACCCAATAACATAAGATTCCTTTGACCCACAGTCTTCATGTTTGGCATGGAGGTTAGTCATGATTAGTAGATGACGCCTATAGATTTTGAAGTCACCAGGTCACAGGGGCCTTGACTTCAAAAAGCTTGTCCGCCTAATAACTTAAGATTCCTTTGACCCACAGTCTTCATATTTGGCATGGAGGTTAGTCATGATTAGTAGATGACCCCTATTGATTTTGAGGTCACCAGACCAAAGGTCAAGGTCACAGGGGCCTTGACTTCAAAACGTTTGTCCGCCCAGTAACTTAAGATTCCTTTGACCCACAGTCTTCATATTTGTCATGGAGATTAGTCATGATAAGTAGATGACCCCTATTGATTTTGAGGTCACCAGGTCAAAGGTCAAGGTCACAATACCCAATAACTTAAGATTTCTTTGACCCACAGTCTTCATATTTGGCATGGAGGTTAGTCATGATTAGTAGATGACCCCTATTGATTTTGAGGTCACCGGGTCAAAGGTCAAGGTCACAAGGACCTTGTCAAAAAGCTTTTCCCCTCAATTGCTTCAGAATGCCTATCCAGAGTGTATTGATTTTGACATTTTCACATAACTTAGCAATGCACTGGCTTAGTAACTTTAGATTTGGCAGGGAGGTTGTCCTTGAGTTCTAAATGGTCATTGTCGATTCTGACAAAGTGGTATGCGGGGGTATTCACGCCATGACAGTGGCAGTTCTAGTTTAAACTGAAAATAATGAAATGTGAAAATGTGACTGTTTTAGAAATATTTATGACTACACTTATTTATTTATCTATTTATTTATTATTAATATTGATTTACAAAAAAGATACATTTAATGATTTTGAGGGTGATATAGATTCTTTGAACCAAATGTGCCAAACACGCATTGAAATTCGAGTCAATAAAAAATCCAGTTTTGAGCCTCAAAGTCGAGCTGAAAATCCAGATTTGGCCCATTTCATTTGTCACATGTATGATATAATATAATTGCCAACATTAAGTTATTGTTTTATTGACTTGTTCTTGCCAGTTTTTTACATGAAGATTTTTTTACTTTGTTAGTGTATTAGTCTGTTAAATGGCAAATTTACTTGAGATTGTATTAGTATAAAGAGATTCTTATTTTTTCGATATCTGGAAAAACTTAACATTTAGATCTTTCGCTATAAAATAACATTTAGATCTTTCGCTATAAAATAACATTTAGATCTTTCGCTATAAAATAACATTTAGATCTTTCGCTATAAAATCATTATGCATGCTGCATATTAATCAATTTGCTTGCTGCTTTATTATTCCCCCACTTCGAAGAAGAGGGGGAATATTGCTTTGCACTTGTCGGTCAGTTGGTTCGTAGACCAAATGGTTTCCGAGTGATAACTAAAGAACCCTTAGGGTTAGGAACTTCAAACTTGGTATGGTGATTGGTCATGACCAGTAGATGACCCCCATTGATTTTGGGGTCAATGGGTCAAAGGCCAAGGTCACATTGACCTTGTAAGCAAAAACGGTTTCTGATCAATAACTAAAGAACCCTTAGGCCTAGGAACTTCAAACTTGGTATGGTGATTGGTCATGACCAGTAGATGACCCCTATTGATTTTGGGGCCAATGGGTCAAAGGCCAAGGTCACATTGACCTTGTAAGCAAAAACGGTTTCTGATCAATAACTAAAGAACCCTTAGGCCTAAGAACTTCAAACTTAGTATGGTGATTGGTCATGACCAGCAGATAACCCCTATTGATTTTGGGGTCAAAGGTCAAGGTCACATTGACCTTGTAGGTAAAAACGGTTTCCGATCAATTTACTAAAAAAGCTTAGGCCTAGGAACTTCAAACTTGGTATGATGATTGGTCATGCCCAGCAGATGACCCCTATTGATTTTGGGGTCAAAGGTCAAGGTCACATTGACCTTGTAGGTAAAAATGGTTTCCGATCAATAACTAAAGAATGCTTAGGCCTAGGAACTTCAAACTTGGTATGATGATTGGTCATGACCAGTAGATGACCCCTATTGATTTTGGGGTCAAGGGGTCAATGTCATATTGACCTTGTACTTAATGACGGTTTCTGACCAATAACTCATTAACTCAAGTTGCCTTGGTTGATATTTATATATTAAACTAAAAATGCTTTTGGTATACACATTTGAAGGTCTTATGTAATATAACAACTTGGCTGTCATTAATTAGGCCTACATGATTCATAAAATTTATGCATATATTATTTGGTAAGATTTGTAATAACTTAAATTGCTTCACACAACCTATGGGGTCAAAATTATTATTACCTTGTGACTAGTCATGACCAGTAGATACTAGATGACTGATAACCCTTATTAATTGTTTGTTCACTGGGTCAGAAGTCATGCATAATAACCTGATGACATGACTAATTGGCTGCCGATAGGGGGCAAACATGTTTTACAAACAATTCTTGTATATTTTTTTAGGAAAGGGGTTTAATTTATTTTTTTCATCATTATGGAGCAAGTGTCAAAAAGGAATTGAAATATGTTTCTTTTGTAAAAATATCTATTTTCATTGAAACAAGAATAAGTGGATATTAACTCTTTATTTGAAAGTTCTCCAGTGTAAATAAAGAAAGTTAAATGAATGTCACCCTTTCATGGTTTCAGAAAATTATTTTTATGTCGTTTATCTAATATAAGAAAAAAATCATGAAAAACTGTTTTCTTGTTAAGTTTAATGATATAGATAGATCTAGTCCCATACTTGTTAATATATTTATATTAATTATAAATCAATGGTCGACAGTTAAATAATGAACAATTTTTGTGAACATGAAAAGTGCCATAATACTTGTATTTATTGACAAGCCTTTATATCTTTTAGCGGGTATTTGTTATTTCGTTGTTGTTTTTTGTTTTGTTTTTTTTTGCATGTAAGATTGTAATGTATTTCAGAGTGAACCCCAGATGTGTGTGAAAATATAAGAGTTGGTGTTAATGAGTGAAATATGGTATGATCACGCATTCAAAACAAACAAATTTTTAATTTGTTTCATGTGTTTAAGACATTCTTACTGATTTTGTAGCATAAGGACATGCATTCTCACATATGACATCATCAAATCATGGCAACACAATATGTATAATTCTGTAAATTTTTACTAATTTTGTTACCTTGTTATATTGATATAATTATGCAAATTTTCTTGTAAATTAGGCTAATTTTACTCATGATGGAGTGTATTTCTGACAATATTTCCACTTATGTAAGATTTATTCTTTTTCATCCATATTTAGATCTGACTGTGAAATTATCAAAATCAATATCCACCAAAAAGCATGTAATAAACAAGCTTTCTTATTTCTTTGGAACTCATTATTTGAATAAGAGAAAGAAACATTATTGAACAATCAAACAAAAGGCAACAATTTTTCAGGAGATTATTTTAAGGTATCAATGTTAAGACAATTTATATACACTGAACAAAAGTTCTAACCGATCACCCTGAGTTTTCGCTTATATATGTAAAAGAATAATACCAATAGATCCGACTTTAATTTTATTTCGAAGAGAATGAACACATTGAGAATAATAAAATTATAACATTTTTCTATTTAAATAATACTTTATCGATAATTTTTGAAATAATATTTTTATGAACAGCCACTCACCTGTCTGATAGAGGCTCCATCATTCAACATTCAAACTGCTACGGCACGATCCTGCATCAACATTCCTGCCATGTTTTATGTTTTTTCACTAATAAAGTTAACAAGAATTTATGCAATGTAAAATTTAATACTCACCACGCTCTGCACGAACATTTCGTGCCAAAATGTGTAAACCGCGCCCTGTCTCCCGCGTGAGTGCATGGAACCGTATTAAATTATTTTTCTTTCCACAAATCGGTAGAAAATGACACAAAAATCACCTCTGCAAAATTTTATAAGGATCTATTGACCCGCTATAAAATAATCAAAATTTAAAAAGTGATCGGTTAGAACTTTTGTTAAGTGTTGTTAAATTTATATACATTTATATTTATATACATTTGTATATAAGAATGATAATTGTTTGCAGCTACACAAGATGGATACAACACTTAATATTTTAAATGTCCAAACCATCATTAATTTTGTATGACACAAAAGAAATTTTTTCAATTGAATTCATGAAGTTATTCCAATGTTTAAACTAAAACATTTATTATATGAGTTTATTAAACACTTTGTTGTGACTTGGAATACTTCCGAGATTGTGATGATTATTTAGTTAATGTTGATGTATTTAAATGATGTATTATTCGTGCTTACAATAGAAGTAATTGTGTTGAAAAAAATTATACACTTCATTTCTGTTTGGAAGGTGATGTTATCGGGACCAATTGTATAGGCCCAACAACTACAGCATCAATACATACCAATTACATGTACAGTATTATATAAGGTTGATGTCATTTTAGTAAATCAGAACCAAGCACTTTAAAAAAATGTGTAAAGAAACAAATTTCTTGATTGCCACACAATTTAATTTGAAAATTAAATACAGCGATTCTCTTATAATTAATTCAAAGGCATCAAATTACTTTGACCACTGAGATGCAGCATTCCATTTCCCTAAGTTCAGTAGTGTAGCACGACAATAATCTTGTTTCTTAGGGATTTCAGTATGCATGAAAGAATCCCTAATAACTGTTGTAGAATCTGCTATTGCAAGAATATTATGGTCGGGTGATAGCCTCAATCATAGTGCGGTTCGAGAAATCCAAGCTGGCGTCCAATATCAAAGTTATCACAAAGGATTGGGTCATGAATCTTTATTGAATGATTTTATTCAGATTTATATCTCCCCTTCAAAATATGAACTGAAAAGAATAAATGAATATCTTTTTAACCTGGTACCTCGCTGATCATTAGTAAATGTTTGTACTTTGATTTTAATATGGTTGTTAAGGATATTATTACATTATGCCTATGGTAGTCACAGAGTTGCATTCCTTACATATTTTGTTTTTTTGATATGCATACAATCATTGAAGAGACCAAAGAATAAAAAAAACACTGTTTTTTACGTTATAATGTATTTATATTTGTGTTACTGTAAAATATTATTTTGATGTGTATGTGTACTTTGTATGCATGACTGATGGAGATTAAAGCATAAAATGAATATTTGAATCTTGTTTTACTTGACTTTATGAACCACATTTAGACAGCAATCCTCACTTCAGTGTCCTTGTCTAGATTTCTGGTGAAAAAAATTGTGCAGTAAAACAAAATATTTTTATAACCATAATTGAAAATTCTGATATTTTCATAAATGTGGTATCCCTATGCTCACAAACTTAAGTTCCCTTTTTATTGCTTTGAAAAAAAAAAGTGAATTAGCCTAAGAGCCAAGGGCCATTTAATCAAAATTTTTGTCCAAATCTGAAACTTACACCAGAGTAAGTATAAAGTCTCTCCTTTACAAAAATCCAAATCTTACAAATTTTTGCTTTCACAACGCTTCAGAATCCAAGATGGCGTCCAATATGGCTGCCGATTTTATGCAAAACTAGGATATATCTTATTATGGTAAATTTTTCAGCAAAAATTATGCCGTTTTCAATAAAAAGAAGTGCAAACATTTCAGAAATAATCAAGTTATGATTAAATGACATGAAATATATAGCTTTTTGGGTTTTTGTCTCAAAATGCGCAAAATATCAAAGAAAAATGCCTATTTTTTGCATATTTTTCTATTATGGTTACCTAGAAATAACAAAAATATTCCAAGTAGCTCGTTAAATTCTAATATTGTTTTGTTTTTCATAAATACTATGTGCGTTTCAAGTTGTTATCATAAAAAAATGCAAGGAATTGCATAATTTGTAAGTTTTATACTTGATTAAAGTGGGTGGGGTAATTTCACCCCAAAATCGGAAAAATACAACATTCGCCGAAATATGTAAATTTTATTTCTCTGCTTTTTTATTTTACTTTATAGGTGATTTCATACAATTATTCTATTTTTTCATGCATCTTTATTGTTTTTAAGTTTTTATAATACTTATTTCACGGTGGGTGGTGTAAAATAAAAAAATGCACATATAAATATGTGTATCGAATTACAGAAAGCTACCGGACATATCGAAAGGTACTTAAATTTCTTAAGTTGACTTAATAAAGAAATAAATTAGTTATCTAAAGCATGGAAATGATATAAACCATTTTTTGGAAATTAAGGTATATTTTGTTATGTAATTTTCAACTTCAAATTATTTTTCCTGATCATACTCTTTCGCCACACTTGTTGTTCAACATAGATGCAGGCATGCATGTGTTTTGACTGTTTATAATTAAATCCGATTTGAAAAAAGTGTTTTATGCACTAATTCTCATTTGTATGCATCTCTTGTTCTTAAGTTGTTCTTGTCTTTCTTAAAGTATAGTGGTCTAGGTAAAACATAAAAAGAAGAGAAGAATGCACACTTAAATATATGTATCAAAATACTGAAAGCTACCGAGAAATACCTAACTTAACCCAGATTATCTTATGTTGCCTTAAAAACACAAAGATATAAGTCATTTATATCAAACGAAGATGACATAAATATAAATGTTCATACCAAGGGGTATTTTTGTGCCTTTAATTACCTTTGACCTCAAGATTTAACAATGTCATATTCTGACCTTAACCACGGCTTTGCTTTTCCTTTCCAAATTATTGCTTGGACAAGAATAAAGATGTACGAATGAGGCGTTCAGACATATGTACAGACAAACCATTCTATCACACCTATGCTCCCCACTTGTTTAGTTGGGGAAAAACAACTGAAGAAATTCATCAAAAGGGTAAAACAACACTAAATATTGCGATTTTAAACAAAGTAAGAACACAAATACTCTATATATTCGTACAGTAAGAGTTAATGATTCTTTGAGAAGCCTTATATATGATGGTTTTAATGAAACAACTGACTGAATTATTTTTATTGACAAAGTAGAAAGACAAATCGAGGTATAATATCAAAATAATTTTAGTTTAACCATCTTAGCAATATCCAGTTTATTTTTGTAATTTGAATGTTTCATATTTTAAAGGTTTCTCTAAATAATCTAATTTTATAGGACTGCTGCAAACGTTATCCGTAAAACAGTTTATACTTATGTTATACTACGGTATTGCAGATATAAAGCAAACGGTAATTGAAACAAGCCTACTATTTGTTTTTAATAGAATATTCCAATCCAAGTAAATAATATATCATATAAATGGTATTTATGGTATAAAGCTAAGATGAAAGCAAAATAGTACAAATAATAGAACATTGTATTAGACAGATTTAAGTGTGAAGATAAAACATTCATATAACTGTTACAAGCTGGAACTCTTTAGACAGATAAATTTTAATATTCCAAACGAATGAATATATTAATGACACATTAAATATTTTAATAAAAATTTAATGTTCTAAAAAATATCTAGACCATTTACATAATCAGTAATTTTTTGACGTCTCTATGAGGTTGGATTTGATGTCAGTGCACATTGGTCACTTTCTAAGTCCGGTTTAGAAGGACGTCCTAGATGAAGTAAAGAATCTATATTGCGGGCACAAATTGTCTGACATTTGACTTTTAAACTGATGAAGATAACAGAAAATGAGCGAAGTAGCATAGGTTCTGCACTACACATCACCTTGCTAGTGTGAATATTTAAGCCAAATTTGATGAAAATCTTACCAGGGTTAGGGTTTGACATGAAATTGTCCGATACTTAACCTTCAAGAGTGCTCTTGGCATTGAAGCAGCACAGTGGTGACATATGCTACGTCATATTGTTGATGTAAACATTTGAGATTTCTTATTTATAGAGCAGACACGAAATTGTCTAACATCTGACCTTCAGATATGACCATTACCTTTTTAGCTCGACTTTTCAATAAGAATATGTAGAGCTATTGCAGTCACCCGAGCGTCGGAGTCGGCGTCGATGTCGGCGTAACCACTTATGTTAAAGTGTTTGTAATACCTCGAATATTTTCAAAGTCCATTGACATATGGCTTTGAAACTTTGCACTCCTGTTCAAAATCATAACCCCAACCTGTAGACAGGAGGAGATAACTATATCAAGCATTATGCCCCTTTTTCGGCTTAGAATTTACAAAAAAGTTTTTGTAATACCTGAACTATATTCAAAGTCCATCAACATATGGCTTTGAATCTTTGTTTGCACACTTGTTCACCATCATGACCCCTACCTGTAGGCAGGAGGAGGTAACTGTATCAAGCATTCTGACAGAAGTATGCCCCTTTTTCGACATAGATTTTGTGTTTTAAGTTTTGGAACACCTCAAATATTTTCAAAGTCCATTGACATAATTATGGCTTGAAACTTTTGCACACTTATTCATCACCATGACCCAAACCTGAGGAGGTTACTCTATGAAGCATTTTTGACAGAATTATGCCTTTTTTTCAACTGAGAATTTACATTCAAGTTTGCATACCACCCCAGATATTTTCATATTCTATTGACATCTGGCTTTGAAACAAGTTGAAATGCTATACTCTTCTTTGAGAGCATAGTAGGACTCTTTCCAAGGCCTTTAACTGTAACATGGATTTAAAGAAAAATTTTGCCCTTTTGTGAACGTAGGAAATTTTAAATATCAAGCCTCTTTTACTATCAAGCACTAAGAATAGTCGAGCGTTGCTGTCCTACCGACTGCTCTTGTTACCTTTAGTCAGTACAGCGACGGCATGGGTTATATGCATTGCCTTGCTGAGATAGATACATATTCTAGCCCAGTTTTAAGATAAATTTTCAAGGGTTAAGTATTTTAGGACAGTAACAGTTTTCCGTTATGGCCAGCGCGTTTCCCCTGAGAATGATATGCGCAAAGCAAGACGGTATGATGATAACAGTACAATGATGTGGTTCGACGATGATGACATTACAACAGTACGGTGGTGGCAGTACGACAGTATGTGACCACATTACGATGGTGATGTTTATTGTACTGTAATATTGTCAAATCGTACTGCCACTGTAGTACTATCACAATTGAACTACCACAACTGTACTATCATATTGGCACTATTGTACTGTTGTACTACCACGATCGTACTGTCACTATTATACTGTCACAATCAAACTGTCACCGTCGTACTGTCACCATCGTACTTCCACCACCATACTGTCACAATCGTACTGTCACCATCATACTGTCACAATCGTACTGTCACAATCATACTGTCACAATCGTACTGTCACAATCATATTGTCACAATCATATTGTCACCATCGTACTGTCACAATCATACTGTCACTATCGTCCTGTCACAATCATATTGTCACCATCGTACTGTCACCATCATACTGTCACAATCGTACTGTCACAATCATACTGTCACAATCGTACTGTCACAATCATACTGTCACAATCGTACTGTCACAATCATATTGTCACCATCGTACTGTCACAATCATACTGTCACTATCGTCCTGTCACCATCGTATTGCCATCACCGTACTGTCACAATCGTACTGTGCTATTGTCACTATCATCTCATCATACTGTCACAATCGTACTGTTACCATCTTACCGTCACCATCGTACTGTCACAATCATACTGTTATATTGTCATTATTGTATTGTTGTATTGTCACCATCGTACTGTCACCGTCCCTTTTAGCATGCCAAAACAAAATATCAACACGGAGAAAACATTGACTTTGTCATAAAAACATAATATATTTAAAGGCACGTTTCTTCATCTGACGACATGCTGAGTGACAGTTCGTTCTCAGAGAAAACATGTTTGCTCTAACGAAACACTGTAGACAAATGGCTCTCTGACATTTAAACTTCGCCACATCGCCTTGTTTAGGTGGACATATGAATCATAATGAAGTTTCAAGAAATCCTCCAGCTGGGGTATAGGATTGATTCACAGTGATAACAGTATAGCCCGAAAACTTACCATTAATGACCGGAAATGACCGGCTACTCATCCCCATTGATTTCTGATTCAGCAGTGAAAGAGAAAGACAAATGAGCATTAAACTTACATTCAGAAACTAATTGTCATTGAAAAATTACGCCCATGATTGAAGCAGCGGCCCCTGGATTTCAAATGCAATGCTTTTTCTATTGATGTAAGCGGGCAGACCAACCGCATTTTGAGGTTGGTGGTGGTGTATTATAATAAGTGGACCTATATTAAATATTGAATTCAATTTGATGAAATTTAGTTACAATTTAACCATATTTTTATTACCATTATATACTCACTAATAATAGTGATAACAGATAATTATGCCTTTTCTTGAAACCAATTTTATCATGGTCATTGCAAGAATTAGTGTATTTCATATAAAGATTAAAATAAATTAAAACAGCTGTTCAAAGGAACGTAAAACTTTTAAAATCAGCAATTACTTTTGTTAGTTAACTTTTCTTATTCAAGTTTACCAACAAAACTTTAAAACAAGTAAAAAACGAAAAACTTAGTAATGTATTCATATGCCACATTATTCTTTAAATCAAGATTGGACATTTATCAAGTTTTATTTGTTTAAATGGACTTGCCTTGTTTTGAATATAGAACTGTCCTCTGGAAATTTAAGTGATATGAACAAATAGATTGTGGACAGGTTAAAGTATGACTGACATGGCCTGATACTGATGGATCATCAATTCTTATGTTTTCTCAGCTAAAGTATGTATTACATAAAGCAAAGGAGCAGGCTGATATACTGTATAAAACTGCAAATGTTATAAGATTTATATCTAGGTAACATTTTACTCTTTCACATGTCTCAAATATAAAATGTAAAAATACATTTGTTATTTCAAGCCACACATTTACAGAATAATGTTATGAATTTACCTAAAATAATTGTTTATAACTTTAAATTGCAATTATGTATTGTTAAATAAACATTTTTTTGTTGGGTGGTTCCAATATTCCTACTTGAATAATGTTGAATCACCCATAGGATATGTTGCCTGCTTTTTAACTTGTCTTTTGACGTCTTATCTGTGATATGCAGGTTTCATAACCTCTGATCCCCTTTCAAAATTCCATTTTATTTAGTTCCGCCCATTGTTTTCTCGTTTAGGGCACATGCTTTTTATTACTTGGGGGACCATACGCCGCTTTTCATGTAATGGCACGGAAGTGTCACATTGAAGGTTCCATGATAACCGCCGTATGAACACATCTGCGGATGTTTCTAAATTCAAAACTTTACCATTTCATGTTTAAATGTTGAATTCTGCTTAAGCCGTTGCTACGGGGCGTGGACGGTAGTTTGCACTTTACAGTACAATGCCGTAATTAATGTTGACTTTTTTTATTTCATGCAAAACCAGAAAATTCCATCATTCAGGCCTCTCAGCGTCATATTTTTCTTATTTTTCTTAAATAAAATTAGATGTTCCGTTCAATCATCATATTTAAACAATAACCTTTTTGTTCAAACTAATTTTTTTAAAAGCGACACATTTTTGTGGCCTCGTTTACCTTACATTTAGTGTTATTATAATACTATTTGCATGGTTCTTTGGTTTTATTGATACTTTAAATGTTGAAAAGTGAATGCCTGTTAGGCTATCAGAAATAAAATTCTGTTTTCATACAAAAGAAAGTTGAAAATTTTCAAAAGTAGACACTATATTTGTATTCATTTTTGCACTGCCATACAAATTGTAACATTATTAAAGTTAATATATAACACCCTATGCGTTAGAATATTATAATAGCAAAAAAAATGGTCATTACAAATAACTAATTTCTTTCTTTTAACGTTAACTAAATAGAATTTTTTATAATAAGTATATTTCAATATTTGCAGTAGATTTCTGTTATTTGACACACTAGCAGTTTTTTTTTATTTAACCCCACCCACCGTCTCTAAAGAAATTGAAAAAAGTACTTGAAAACAATAAAAGTACATGAAAAAAGAGAGAATAATTGCATTAAATGACATATAAAGTATAATAAAAAGAAGGCAAATAAAATTAACACATTTTTGCGAATTTTGTATTTTTCCGATTTTTTTGTGAAATTACCCCACCCACTTTAACCAAGTATAAAATTTACAAATTATACAATTTCTTGCATTTTTTTGTAATAACAATTTAATACACACATAGTATTTATGAAAAACAAAACAATGTTAGAAATTTAGAGGCTATATGGAATATTTTTCTTATTTTTAGGTAACCATATTAGAAAAATCAGCCAAAAATAGGCATTTTTCTTTGATATTTTGAAAAATTTAAGACAAAAACCTAAAAAGCTATATATTTCATTGTCAGTTAATCATAACTTGATTACTTCTGAAATGTTTTCACACCTTTTTACCAAAAAGCGTCACAATCTATGCTGTACAATTTACCATAATAAGATATATACCCATTTTGCATAAAATCGGCGGCCATATTGGACGCCATCTTGGATTCTGAAGCGTTGTGAAAGCAAAATTTTGTAAGATTTAGATTTTTGTAAAGGAGAGACCATATATTTGCTCTGGTGTAAGTTTCAGATTTGGACAAAAATTTTGATTAAATTGCCCTTGGCTCTTAGGCTAAATGGTTCACCTTTAGCAAGTACATGCTGCCTTTCAATAAACATAACTTAGTGTACTAATAAAGGGAAGTAACCGCTGCAAGGAGTTTGCGCATTTCTGAGTTTTCCAATATTTACACAATTAGGCAGCCGAAGAATTAAAGGAAGATCACTGCGAGGAGATTGAGAACTAAGATGATCTTTTCATGGATTGGAGCTAGTTAAATTTTTGTGTCGCTTACGGAGTAGGAGTGGCAATAAGTAACACTCCTCCATTGTCTGTCCATCCGCCCACACTACCAAAAATACAGACAATCTATCTGTTAAACACAGAATGAAAGAGAACAAAAGATATCATTCTGTAACGACAGAATAAGAGGCTTATAGCCCTCTACTTAACAAAGAAATGGCACCTCATCCTATTTTCAGTCGCCTGTCCATCTGTCACGAAACTGTCCATCTGTTGCAATTTCATCTGAACTTTACAGGAATGGTCAGAACCAAGTCTAGTTGTGCATAATCGTCGGCATTTTTAATAATTTTCAATAAGGTTTGTCATAGTTATGGCACTTAAAAGCTTTTTATGTTGCCTTTGCAGAGTAGTGGTGACATATAAAAATCACTTCTCTGTGGTCTTTCTGTTCGTTCTTCACAAAACTTGTCTGGACTACTCCAAAAACTACTGGTGCAATTTCATCATAAATTTAAAGACTGACCAGTGGCAAGTCTAGTTTTTCGTATCATCGGCATTTTCCAGTTCAATGATTTTTGTCAGAGTTTTGGCCTATAATAATTTTTATTTTTATGCCTCCCCCCCCCCCCCCCCCCTCCTTCGAGGAAGAGGGGGTATATTGTTTTGCTAATGTCTGTCTGTCGGAAGACCACATGATTTCAGCAGATTATCTTGAAAACAATTAATCACAAAGTCTTCATATTTTACTGAGTGATTAATCATAATAAGTAGATGACCTCTATTGATTTTTGGTCAAAGATCAAGGTCACAGGGACCTTAAATGTCAGAATAATTTCCGCTGATTATCTTGAAAAGGAATCATCATGAAGTCTTCATATTTCATTTAGTGATTGGTCATAACTAAAAGAACACCCCCTATTGATTTTGGGGTCACTAGATCAAAGGTCAAGGTCACAGGAGCCTTAAATGGCAGAATGGTTTCTGCTGATCATCTTGAAAGTATTCATCACATAGTCTTCATATTTCACATAGTGATTGGTCACAACTAGTAGATGATCCCTTGATTTTGGGGTCACTTAATCAAAGGTCATGGTCACAGGGACCTTAAATGTTAGAATGGTTTCTGCCGGTTATCTTGAAAAATATTCATTACAAAATCTTCATATTTTACATAGTGATTAATCATAGCTAGCAGATGACCCCTATTGTTTTTGGGGTCACTAGGTCAAAGGTCACAGGGCTCTTAAATATCAGAATGGATTCCGCTTATTATCTTGAAAAGTATTCATCACAATGTCTTCATATTTCACATAGTAATTGTTCATGACTAGAAGATGACCCCTATTGATTTTGGGATCACTTAATCAAAGGTCATGGTCACAGAGGCCTTAAATCTCAGAATGGGCTCATTATTTTGGTTACAATTCATCACAAAGTCTTCATATTTCAGATATTGATTGGTCATAACTTATAGATGACCCCTATTGATTTTGGGTCAAAGGTCAAGGTCACAGGGGCCTTGAATGGCAGTATGATTTCGGCTTATTATCTTGGTTACTATTTATCACAAAGTCTTTATATTTCACATATTGATTGGTCATAACTAGTAAATGACCCCTATTGGTCACCAGGTCAAAGGTTAAGGTCACAGGATCCTTGAATGGTAGTATGAATTTAGCTCAGTATCTTGAAAGATAATTATCACAAAGTATTCATATTTCACATAGTGATTGGTCATAACCAGCAGATGGCCCGTATTGCTTTTTTAGTTCAAAGGTCACGGTCACAGGGGCCTTAAATGTCAGAATGGTTTCCGCTCGTTATCTCGAAAATTATTTATCTTCATTATTTTTTTCCCATAATTGAACACTACCATGTACCTTTTAATGACAAGTTTCTATAACAAAATTACCAATAATGTGAGTCAAGGGCTAGAAAAGGGGCCATACTTATGTGTAATTCGACATTTCTTGTTGTCCGGACCACTCCTCTGTAGCTCAAGTACTTGAGCATATTTCATTGGTTTTCCGGTTGAATGATATTGGCCGAGTTATGGCTATTGAATAAAAGAGGTGTTTTTGTGTGTTGTCAGCTAAGCAGAAGCTGGTCCAGACCACTCAGACACTACTGGTGAATTTCATCCAAACTTTACAAGAATGGTAAGTACTAAGTCTGGTTGTGTATGTGCATATCATCAGCTTTTTATGGTTCAATGATTTTTGTCAGAGTTATGGCACTTTAATTTGTTTCAAGTTTGTCCTGATACCACTAAAAAGCAGTTTCACTGGAACTTTTCGGTATTGATCTGCAACAAATATCACGCTACAAAATCTAGATTTCTGTTTTCTTCTTGATACCATGCGCTCGGTACTTACTACCCTATATTTATGAACATTTATGAGGCCTAAACCAGACATACGCTCACTCTCTATTGATTTTCAGAAGTAGTTTTTAGTTCAGCTGTTGCCGTTGACATTGGCATGACCATTGAAAAGGGTCAAACAATGACTCACACTTGGCTTGTAAGGAAATTGTTTCCTTCAGAAAAAATGGGGCCGCTGAGTTTGAATCAGTCCACCACATACGCCACAGACTATAATATATGAAAACCACGATCAACAAGGAAGGGTGTCATTCAATAAACGTAACTCCCACAAGGCCCAGCAACACAGGACCATCGGCAAGGACCCAAGCAGGACCCCCTAAACAAAATAGGACAGTGCACAAGGCAAATGCGGACGGGATAATACTTTAATTACAGACTTGCAGACAAAGATGAGTTTATCCACATTTAACGTTATGTAAAAGGTGAGATACAATGTCCTATGATCTCGGGAAAGGCCGTCATTCTGCACCTACATAATCAAGCAACTGTTATAACAATATATTACGAATGATAATGGTGTGAAAATTGTGTTTAGGTTCAGTGATGTTTTGGCATCCCCTCGTAATAAGTTATATATTTCATTACCTTACAATATATTAATCACCGCGTTATATTATACTCAAATATCTCCTGTCAGAAAATTAGTAATAACCATGTAGATTATGTAACTGGACCAAAATATAAAATTTACTTGAACTTTTTAAAGCAGCATGCCTCCAGATTCATGTTAATTTTCATGAAAATTTTATAATGTATTTGAAAGTAAATTATTGTGAGGTGAACAAATAGTTATTTACATATTGCACTCGACAAAATAACCAAATGAGGTCAAAATATGCAAAAACAGCCCTTGCTGTGTTAGAAACGCTGTAGAAATATGGTGATAAAATACTGCAAAATCGGTCTTAAATCGAAAAAAAAACAACATGTAAACTATAAAATGAATCTTGAATGTTTTTACTTTACTTAAAATTACTACATTTTTCTCAATTTTTATTTTCTTGAAATATTTTAAATTATTCTCATCTGGAGGCGTTCAGCTTTAAAGCATTTATTTTAGATCTTTTGTGAAAAAGGGTCATGATTAAAATGCATTGAAAGATATACGACTAAATTACCTTTAATAGTGATGCAACAGGGCATGGAACTGGCTTGATGACTCATCGCAATGTTTTGCTGACCATAAACACTGATAAAGAATAATTATAACACACAAATAAAATTTATACTGGATGGTAGAACATTGCGTAATTCTAGACGCTTTCAAAATATAAAATTATCTTGAACAGTCATACATTTTCTAAGTTTATAGGTCTGAACAATCTTTATATTGTTGATTATATAATGCTTTAAGTATCAAATATACACAGGAATTCTTGTGTACAATATTTCCTAGATTATATTTTGAAAAAGAGCTGGAAAGGTGATAATACAACGGCATCGCAATCATGGCAGTGTATGAAGGATACTTTCACATATTAATCTTAATTTGGAAATTATTATTGCCTGTTTATAAAATTAATGAAAAGAATTTTTTTTCAACGCAGCCAGTGGATTCGATTGCAACGCAGTGCGGTGGGTCCGATACCATTTATGCATATTTTGAGGGTTTATCTTGACATAACGCACTTTTCAATTGAGTACAGCCTTTTTTTTTACTTTGACATCTGAGAAAAGTGTCTATTTGATGTTTACAACGATTTTAACTATTATATATACGCTCGTACAAATACATATCCGAGTTCCGCTTATTGAAAATTCCTTTAGTCGTAATTATCATAGAATAATCCACGTTCAACTTTGTATAACTTTGTATATCTCGATGCAGACTGCATAGAAATCCAACACAAAAATGGATAATATAGAGGAGAGTCAGGAGGATAGAATCACATTTCGATTTTCTTAAAAAAAAAGATGAATTTTAAATAAATGTTTAAAAAGATGGAACTTAACCCTGCGATTGACCTATTTTTACAGTCACATCTGGTGTTATGCTTCACATCTGGTGAGGCGGAAATTCAAATATAATTTTTACCGATGCTCATTTTTGAGATACATATCAGGTTCAACCCCCGTGATCAAGGTTAAATATTATGACACCTTATTTCCGCCGGGTCTCCTACGGTTCGGGTTGTCAAATGCATGATCCCTGATATAGACTTGGAAATACAACTATAATGATAAGGGGCACTATATATATTCTTACTTTACTTTGGTAGTTGAAACAGGCAAGAATAATTTCCAAATTTTCAAATCAGGTTTAATTTGTGAAAGTATCATTCATACGATGTGATACCGTTGTATTATGGAGTCATTTTGCATACATTTGTACCTTTTTTAACCATAAATAAGCAAAAGTGGCGTCCCCTCGTACAGCTGTACAGAAGTGTTTGCATAAACGGCAATGAATTGCACCGTGTGGGTGTAATAAGTTGAAAGAGTCCATAATTTTTATTATGTGGGCTCTTTCCAGTAAAACATTATAACATAAAACAAAATTCAGTCATATCCTTACCGACAGTAGCAAACGGCAATATTTTTATCCATCGCTTCTGCGACGAATTCTCCACCTACGCTGCGATGGACCGAACGCTTCTGAGGAAGCTATAGCCAGTGTGAATGAAAGGCACCATTCTAGATTCTAGAGACAAGAATTCGACTAAATGACACAATTGTAAAAAAATGTAGTACATAGTATGCAATTTGCGTATAGTTCTTCTTTTTGTAATGCTTTCTCTTTATTTTTTTTTAAACGGATTGACACAACATCCATGAGAATATTGAAAATACGTAACACAAAACTGCAAATGAAAAAAAAAACACGCCCCAGTTTGGTTCGATCTCATGAAAACAGGTTAACAAGCATTCTGAGGTACCCATAGAACACGTTGTCGGACGTGCAAGAAGATTTCGCGCTTGATACACTTTTTCTGAATTTCTAGAATTCATATTGACATGTTTATAATAGGTGCTTAAAAAGCGATCGAAAAATAAATAAAAAATATTCAAAATGATAAAATATTGATAAACAAGAAATGTTGCTGGAGTTTACTGGTATATTTAGCGTATAATTTAACCAATATATGAATACAACTGTGTCGCATCATTTCTTAAAAACAATTATTTTCTTGGAAAATAAACAAAGCTTTTCAATGACCTTGCAGTAAGTGGTACAGTAGATATTTTGAAGTTCGTGGAAAAACTCTGAAACGGGTATACAAATGATTTGAAGAAAAAAAAACGATAGATAAAGCAATATAAACTGCGTCGTATCCACAAAACTTCATAAAATTCTGGCACGCTCCGAGTTGAAAGAAAAGTTCGCTATAACTTTTGTTTTACCAAATAGTTCTGCTAGCAACATATACCAAAAAGAGCAGAAAATTGTGGAGCGGGCTAATACATTTATCTGGTTTTCATTCATTTTCAACAAAGAGAGTAAGAAACAATAGGAGCTGTCGGTAGGACAGCAACGCTAGACTATTCTTAGTGCTTGATAGTAAAAGAGCCTTGATAATGTAAAAAAAATTTGAGATAACAAAAGGGCAATTTTTTTCTTTAAACTCAGGTTACAGTTATAGGCCTTAGAGAGAGTCTTATTATGCTCTCAAAGAAGAGTATAAAATTTCAACTTGTTTCAAATCCAGATGTCAATAGAATATGAAAATATCTGAGGTGGTATGCAAACCTAAATGTAAATTTTAAGTTGAAAAGGGGGCATTATTCTGTCAAAATGCTTCATAGAGTTACCTCCCCCTGTCTACAGGTTGGGGTCATGATGTTTAACAAGTGTGTAAAGTTTCAAAACCATATGTCAATGGACTTTAAAAATATTTGAGGTATTACAAAAACTTTAACATAAATTCTAAGTAAAAAAGGGCATAATTCTGTCAAAATGCTTGATACAGTTACCTCCTCCTGTCTACAGGTTGGAGTCATGATGGTGAACAAGTGTGCAATGTTTCTAAGCCATATGTCAAAATATTTGAGGTATTACAAAAACTTTAACATAAGTTGTTACTCCGACGCTCGGATGACTACAGTAGCTCTACTTATTCTTATTGAATAGTCAGCTAAAATGTACCATTTTCATTCAAAGATGGCGGCGTTTGTGATAAGTCCACATTTAGTATTCATAACAACAATAATATGACACTCTTAAGCAATTTTCATAATACCTCTATAGTATTAGTTATACACGGGTAACATGTTCTACACCCCTTTCAAGTTTACGCTCAGCCGAATCTCAAAAATATTTTCAAAAGCTTGTTCTCGATCTAGAAGGATATATTATTGAATTTTTAATTTTTGTGGTAATTGACTGTAACTTGGTAATACATAAACGGATTAACTCTATTTAAAAAAAAAAACAACACTTTTTGACATGATCTTCTTAAAGGTTGAACTGACCTTGACTTTGATCTTTATATGACCTTGACCATCAACGTCAAATTATTAAATTTTGGTTAGATTGTCACAATTTTGTTATCTATGTACGGAATTGATTTATACCTGGACAAGTCGAGACTTTCTACCAGACAAACATGTTGAATAACTCAGATGTGACCTTTAATTGACATTGACCATCAAGGTCAAATTAATAAAATTCTCTTATTTTTCATGCAACTATGAAAATTGGACCATGTGCATAGTTCAAGATGTAAAATTGAACTTTGATATCAGCCGACCTAGATTTAACATAGTGACCTAATTCCTGGTCCTTTGATGTACAGCAATGAAATTTGGACCATGTGCACAGTTTCAGATGAAATTTTGAAAATTGATATCAGTTGACCTAGACTTTGACCTAGTGACACACTTTCTTGATCTTTGTGTAAGTACAGCTATAGTGAAAAATATTTTACTGTGCTAAAACTTTTAATCAGAAATCTTGATGCAGTCGCCAACGCTGGGTGGGTAGTACAGCTCTCAACCATCTATCCATATTGCAATATTGGACTGGCAGACAGATGAACAGAAGGTAAACCTAAAGTCAGTAGGGGACTAAGCAATTGTGTACAATTTTCAATCTCCCTTCTACAGATTATGGTCAGATATCTACAGCTTGAAAGAAGGGATCGCTTAGGAATTATTCAGGTCGCAGAACCTAGATTGCGTAAATAGTCTTTTTGTAATAGAAAAACATAATAACTCATGGCTGTTTAGATCCGACTTAAAATACCTTATAGAACTATTAATGTTGTTTTGTCCGAGCTTTCAAAATTAGATGCAAAGAATAGAAAGTGGTCTATCTAACAGAAAATACATCTTACTGGACAACTTTTAACAGTTGTTTTGCATGATGCAGATTGTTAAAGACTCCAATATGGTCTAAAGAATGCAAATGTTACATTTTGCAAAAAAAAAAGGAACAGTGTCTCTTGAAAATTTGCCAGGGATAAGGAAACATGTTGATGACATTGCAGTATAGGGCAAAGACAAGGCAGAACATGACAAAAACTTGACAGACGCTTGAGAAGATGCTGCTCAACGGGACTGGTATCAATTCCAACAAAAAGAAATAAGGAAAAGGGAGTTTCCTTTCTTTTGTCATCTAATAACTGATCAAGGTTTAAAACTAGATCCTGCAAAGATTAAGGCCATATCAGATATGCCCTCTTGTACTTCTTAGAAACTATTGCAAGCTGTTTTAGTCATGGTCATTTTCTTACAGACAATTTTACTGACAGGACATGGTTTTCATTATTTTACAAGACCATTGGGTAATGTCAAATACCAATTAAGCTCTGGGTATTAAGTTTTGTCTATTTTTTAAAGACAAGTTTACTGTAAAAGTCAGATGTAAACTTAATATGTAATCCTCACAACACTCGTTTTTCAGTGTATTGGAACTGAAGGTTATTACCAATAAATTAAGTCAACAATTTAATCTTTAGATTTATATTTATTTCATAATACTAAACATTATGTATAAATCAGTGTCAAGGTATAAATATATCAGTTTCTATATTAAGGATCTCCCACTTGTTTAAGTCCAAAACTAATCGTTGTCATGATTAAATGATCTGTGAAAAGATACTTTTAACATTGCTGGACAAGATAATATGGTCTGTGCTTTTATACTGCTTGCAAATTTCTATTGTTTTAAATTTGAAATTCCTCCATTAACACATTATCATAATTTTTTTTAAAGCACAACAGTTACTACTCATTAAATAAGACTTAACCTACACAAGTCAACATCTTGTCTCTATTCAAATGTAAAAAAATATATTCATGCATAAACATTCCTTTTTCTTTCTTATCAATTTTTATGCTATAAAAATTTAGTTCAAAAGTGCTATTTTTGTTAGGAATGTACCTTAAAATCTAGGTGGTATTGCTATATAATTATGTATCACAACAAATGTCAGCATACGTTTCCCACTTACCCATGTTTTTTAATACAACAGATTAAATTGATATATCAGTAGACTTACAGATCAATTTTTCAATACTGTACTAAAAACTACATATTTATACCTTTTAACACATTCATTACACTATCACAAGTGTTGAGATGTTGAAACATATGCAGATCCAGTGAATGGTTAAGAGATCATTATAAGAGATCATTATTGCCCCCCCCCCCCTCCCCTAATGAACTTTACTGAGATTGCAAGATCAACTTACGTTTTTTACAGTGAAAATCATGCAAAAACTATTCAGAAAATCAGCTATGACTCATCATCCCCTTTTAAAATGCCAGATCTCCACTAATATATGTTTACCTTTCTCAAAATATTGCAACCACCCTCTGGTAAATCAATCAAGGATCCACACCTGTTAAACATTTCATAAGATTATCAACTGTAAGTACCTATCATTCACTAATATTATTAGCTTATAAATAACAAACAATATTCTGTTACATAATAAAACAAGAGGGCCATGATAGCCCTGAGGTCGCTCACCTGTATATAGGCCTCCGGAGCGGGGCCAATTTAAACCCCAGGGCTTTTATTTGAACAAACTTGGAAGACACCCATTAGAAGATGTTTCATGATGTTAAGTTTTTACTACACACATATAATGAAAAACAATGACCTCTCCCCCCCCCCCGGCAGGGCCAATTTTAACCCAAGGACTTTTATTTGAACAAACTTGGTAGACACCTATAAGAAGATGTTTCATGCTAAACATCTAAGCTGTAGCTCATTGGGTTTTTTAAAAGAAGATTTTTTAATTTATTACTATACACATTTAGTTAAAAACAATGACACCCCTGGGGCGGGGCCAGTTTTGACCCCAGGGCTTTTATTTGAACAAACTTTGTAGACACTTACTAGAAGATGTTTCATGCTTAATATCTAAACTCTAGCTATTTGGGTTTTTTCAAAGAAGATTTTTAAGTTTTTGCTTTACACATACATGTATAAGGAAAATCAATTTTGCTTTTAAAAATGTTATATTTTGATAACAGGGATGTTTAAAAGATAACTTTAGAGTGTCCTTCAGTCCGTCTGTCTGTCTGTACATAAAAACTTTTTCCTGTGATCACTTTTAAAGAACTTTTTCAACAAATTTACTTAAAATAGAAACATAAGTGAATGGCCAATGGCCCTTCAGAATGTTGCTTGGGCTCTTACCGGTAGGGGACTTATGGATTGTTTGCAATACTATGATAATTGCTTGTTAATTTAGATAATCCTTATTTTGATCAAATTGTGTCTGACATTTATCCGCATGAACTACAACTTAATAAAACGAACTCTTGAAATTTTAGTACATCATTTTTGGATCTTCATATTACTATCAACAACAATTCTATTCACACAAAAGAGATGACTTCGACTTTTGTATAGTTAACTATCCACATTTAGATGGAGACGTACCCCATGCAACATCTTACGGGGTTTTTGTTTCTCAGTTTATTAGATTCGCTAGAGCTTGTAGCAACGTAAAGGATTTCAACGAGCGGAATATTTTTATTACCAGCAAGCTTCTAAAACAGGGCTACCGCTATCATAAAGTACGGAAATATTTTACTAAATTTTACAATCGTAACTTTGATTTAATTTCTAAATTCAATAGTGATTTAAAAACTCTTCTGCGACAAGGGATTAGCCAGCCTGGTTTTATGGCGATATGATTTACAAACTTCGTAAGATTTTGGGTCATGGTAATTTTTCTGCTGTTTTTACTAAAATCATTCAACTTTTTATTAAAAGAGGTTATGACCCTACTATTTTAAGACATACTGCATGTTTAGTGTTCAACCCTTTTACAGTTGGACACTACGCTTTCCTCTTTTGATTGCATCTGACGGATCAAGTGGGAGACTCTATGATGGATAGTTCGTTAAGCCCTTTGGGACTGAATTGTCTTAATGTTCGTCTTCTGCCTTGCTTCGTCGGGCCCTTGTAGGTGATTTTCTTGTTGCTCTGTCTTCCTTTAGGACATTGGGTACTTTTGTTATGGTCATTGGGTTTACTTTTATATGTTTCTATATGATCATTTTATTGTTTTACTTATTTAACCTTTTGTAACCATGACAACTGTTAGAATTTCACTTGGCGGGAATTCATTTTATTTACACTGTCTCGTTTATAGGAACATGGTGGGGCTAAGAGCGAGGTTTGGTGCACCATTAACCGGTTTAAACTCCCCAGCAGTCATTATTATGCTGCTGACCGTTCCAAGGCGGCGCCCCACTGTGTTCCTTAGATGTATGTCTATGTTGTTTCATACTGTTTTGATGATACTTTTGCTTGTGTCCCTTGTTGTTTTCTCGTCTACGGTAAGTATCTTCCCCATTGCCTCTAGTTTTTATTTCTTTGATTAACACCCCCCCCCTTCCCCCGGTCCCCTGTCCCCTGCACCCTTTGTGGGCCTATAATTATTTTCTTTGAATTCCTTATCAGTTACAAATTATTTATCATTTAATGATTAACCTGTCCGTGCTCTGTCTTTGCCCTGTCCTGTTTTTGTTTGGGGTCCGCCTGGGCTCCTTGCCATTGGTTCTTGTTGCTGGGTCATATGGGGGTTGCGTTTATTGAACGCCGCCTTTCCTTGTTGATCTTGTTTATCATATTTTATCCTACAATTTGTAAACAAACGCCGCCATCTTTGAATAAAAAGGTACATTTTAGCTGACTATTCAATAAGAATAAGTTAGAGCTACTATAGTCACCCGAGCGTCGGAGTAACAACTTATGTTAAAGGTTTTGTAATACCTCAAATATTTTGACATATGGCTTTGAAACCTTGCACACTTGTTCACCATCATGACCCCAACCTGCAGACAGGAGGATGTAACTCAATGAAGCATTTTGACAGAATAATGCCCCCTTTTCAACTTAGAATTTACATTTAGGTTTGCATACCACCTCAGATATTTTCATATTCTATTGACATCTGGATTTGAAACAAGTTGAAATCTTATACTCTTCTTTGAGAGCATAATAAGACTCTCTCTAAGGCCTATAACTGTAACCTGAGTTTAAATTTAAAAAAATGCCCTTTTGTTATCTCAAAATATTTTTTTTACATTATCAAGGCTTTTTTACAATCAAGCACTAAGAATAGTCGAGCGTTGCTGTCCTTCATACAGCTCAGGACTATTGTTTCTTACTCTCTTTGTTGAAAATGAATGAAAACCAGATAAATGTATTAGCCCGCTCCACAATTTTCTGCTTCTTTTGGTATAAGTTGCTAGCAGAACTATTTGGTAAAACAAAAGTTATAGCGAACTTTTCTTTCAACTCGGAGCGTGCCAGAAATTTTATGAAGTTTTGTGGATACGACGCAGTTTATATTGCTTTATCTATCGTTTTTTCTTTCAAATCATTTATATACCCGTTTCAGAGTTTTTCAACGAACTTCAAAATATGTACTGTATCATTTACTGCAATGTCATTGAAAAGCTTTGTTTATTTTCCAATAAAATAATTGTTTTTAAGAAATGATGCGACACAGTTGTATTCATATATTGGTTAAATTATACGCTAAATATACCAATAAACTACAACAACATTTCTTGTTTTTCAATATTTTATCATTTTGAATATTTTTTATTTATTTTTCGATCGCTTTTTAAGCACCTATTATAAACATGTCAATATGAATTCTAGAAATTCAGAAAAAGTGTATCAAGCGCGAAATCTTCTTGCACGTCCGACAACGTGTTCTATGGGTGCCTCAGCATGCTTGTTAACCTGTTTTCATGAGATCCAACCAAACTGGGGCGTGTTTTTTTTTATTTGCAGTTTTGTGTTACGTATTTTCAATATTCTCATGGATGTTGTGTCAATCCATTTAAAAAAAATAAAGAGAAAGCATTACAAAAGAAGAACTATACGCAAATTGCATACTATGTACTACAATTTTTTACAATTGTGTCATTTAGTCGAACTCTTGTCTCTAGAATCTAGAATGGTGCCTTTCATTCACACTGGCTATAGCTTCCTCAGAAGCGTTCGGTCCATCGCAGCGTAGGTGGAGAATTCGTCGCAGAAGCGATGGATAAAAATATGGCCGTTTGGTACTGTCGGTAAGGATATGACTGAATTTTGTTTTATGTTATAATGTTTTAGTGGAAAGAGCCCACATAACATGACCCTGGAAAAGCACATTAACTCAGTTTGTAGATCTTGTTATGGACAACTACGCCAGATTGGTCATATAAGGAAATACCTAAATACTGATGCAACAAAATCTTTAGTGAATTCTTTAGTCACCTCACGCATGGATTATTGTAATGCACTTTTATATGGTGTACCTAAAACGACATTGAATAAACTACAACATCTTCAAAACACTGCTGCCCGCATCATCACGGGAACATCCAGATTTGAACATATCACTCCAGTATTAAAGAAACTACACTGGATTCCTGTAGTTTATCGAGTAGATTTTAAAATCCTTATGCAAACTTATAAAGCCCTACATGACCAGTCACCAATTTACCTTAAACATTTACTGGCGCTATATCAACCAACAAGAAACTTAAGATCAAAGAACTCTTCAAAGCAACTTGTTGTTGCCAAAAGTAGGACTGTAAGATATGGTGAACGCAGTTTCTCTTCGGTGGCACCTAAACTGTGGAATGCTCTCCCAGACAGTATCAGAGACTCAAAAACAGTAGATGTGTTTAAGAAATCTTTAAAAACACATTTTTTCCAGAAAATTTATAGTAACTAACTGTGCTGTATTTGTCATCACTATGAATTGGCGTGCTGTCTTTTGTTATGAGATATCTGGGTACACATTTGAAATATAATAGTCTATTTTTGAATCACATTTCCATTACTAATTACTGTTTTCATCAAATTGGATTTAGATTTCAGTTGTCTTATCTTGATTTGTGTTGTTTTTTTTATTAATTTTAATAGTTTTAACGTTTCTCTTTACTTTATTTTCAAGTCTTAGATTATTCTTCATATACATTTTTTTATTTGATCGACTGAGTTTTAGACTTTTAGATTAATCATGGTATATTTTATACTTGTTGAATGTATACATAAATGTGTGTTATTATTTTTATTACTTTTTTTTTTGTTTATAAAGTCATTGTAAATGTATATAATTCCATTGTAAAGCGCCTTTGAACATTTTATTTTTTGAGAAGGGCGCTATAGAAATGTGGTAATTATTATTATAATAAAATTATGTACTCTTTCAACTTATTACACCCACACGGTGCAATTCATTGCCGTTTATGCAAACACTTATGTACAGTTGTACGAGGGGACGCCACTTTTGCCTATTTATGGTTAAAATAGGTACAAATGTATGCAAAATGACATAATTCAACGGTATCACATCGTATGAATGATACTTTCACAAATTAAACCTGATTTGAAAATTTGGAAATTATTCTTGCCTGTTTTAATTACCAAAGCATCTCCCGGGGATCAAACTCAACCAGAGAGAAGAGTTCCGCTTTTTTCCTTTGGCCGTTATTATCATAGAATTATTCACGTTCAACATTTTATTACGGGTTATTAATAAGTATCAAGTAATTTTTGTGCGTGTATGCACCATTTCAGTTGAAATGTGCGGTAAAGTAAGAATATATATAGTGCCCCTTATCATTATTTTTGTATTTCCAAGTCTATATCAGGGATCATGCATTTGACAACCCGAACCGTAGAGGACCCGGCGGAAATAAGTAGTCATAATATTTGACCTTGATCACGGGGGTTGAACCTGATATGTATCTCAAAAATGAGCATCGGTAAAAATTATATTTGAATTTCCGCCGCACCAGATGTGAAGCATAACACCAGATGTGACTGTAAAAATAGGTCAATCGCAGGGTTAGTTTCCGTCTTTTTAAACATTTATTTAAAATTCATCTTTTTTTTTTTAAGAAAATCGAAATGTGATTCTACCCTCCTGACTCTCCTCTATATTATCCATGTTTGTGTTGGATTTCTATGCAATCTTCATCGAGATATACAAAGTTATACAAAGTTGAACGTGGATTATTCTATGATAATTACGGCTAAAGGAATTTTCAATAAGCGGAACTCGGACATGTATTTGTACGAGCGTATATATAATAGTTAAAATCGTTGTAAACATCAAATAGACACTTTTCTCAGATGTCAAAGTAAAAAAAGGCTGTACTCAATTGAAAAGTGCGTTACGTCAAGATAAACCCTCAAAATATGCATAAATGGTATCGGACCCACCGCACTGCGTTGCAATCGAATCCACTGGCTGCGTTTAAAAAAATTCTTTTCATTAATTTTATAAACAGGCAATAATAATTTCCAAATTAGGGTTAATTTGTGAGAGTATCCTTCATACACTGCCATGACTGCGATGCCGTTGTATTATCACCTTTCCAGCTCTATTTCAAATTATTATATGATCTAAAAATAGCTGCAATCTCATTGGTCCAAACTGTAGTCAACATAACTTTTTATAAAATCATAATTACTGGGTGTAGTATCATATTAACTGGCTGAATTGGATTTTCCAAGTCTAAATATAGATTGAGACTCATATTCAATGACCATACACCGTAGACTGTTAATTACGTGTGTTTATTGCGTTTTGTTCTTTATGGCATATTTCTCGATTGAAATATCATTACTTTACTGTTATACTTAAAGGCTAAACCGCATAGATGAGTATAAACTTGAATTACTTTTGTATGCGCAGCGTTCGTGTAGTCGTTGCACGCCTAACACGTGCGTCTTTTTTCCCGCGCTCCAACGAGGCAAAATTTGTACATGTAAATAAGGATGTACTTTTTCGTGATTTTTTTTAAATTCTTAGCCTATTCATATAATAAAACAATTATTGACTGGTGAGCCATTGAATATGATGTGATATTCACCGGCAGAAAGTCATATTGACCTCGGCTATCGCCTCGGTCAATATGTCATCTGCCGGTGAATATCACATCATATTCAATGGCTCACTAGTCAATAATTGTATAATATAATCTAGGAAATATTGTACACAAGAATTCCGGTGTATATTTGATACTTAAAGCATTATATAATCCACAATATAAAGATTGTCCAGACCTATAAACTTAGAAAATGTATGGATATGCTAGATATTTTTATATTTTGAAAGCGTCTAGAGTTTTGCAATGATCTACCATCCGATGTAAAGTTTATTAGTTTGTTAACTTTATTAAATATAATTATTATGTTATACTTTTTAACTAGCAGTAACGTTATAGTAATTCATTCTGCTTACGTACAATCTTCACATGACTGTAAAACATCCTATGTTTCAATGAAAAATTTCATCTCGATTCTATGCACTTATTTAAAGGAAACGCCAGATTATTTTATAATTATTTTTATCAATGTTTATGGTCAGCAAAACATTGCGATGAGTCATCACGCCAGTTCCATGCCCTGTTGCATCACTATTAAAGGTAATTTAGTCGTATATCTTTCAATGCATTTCCTTAATCATGACCCTTTTTCACATAAGATCTTAAATAAATGCTTTTAAGCTGAACGCCTCCAGATGAGCATAATTTAAAATATTTCAAGAAAATAAAAATTGAGAAAAATGTACTAATATTTTAAGTAAGGTAAAAACATTAAAGATTCATGTTATAGTTTATTTACATGATTTTTATTTTCGATTTAAGACCGATTTTGCAGTATTTTATCACCATATTTCTACAGCGTAACTAACACAGTAAGGGCTGTTTTTGCATATTTTGACCTCTTTTGGTTATTTTGTCGAGTGCAATATGTTATTAACTTTATTTGTTCACCTCACAATATTTTACTTTCTAATACATTATCAAAATTTTCATGAAAATTAACATGAATCTGGAGGCATGCTGCTTTAAAAGATTCACGTGAATTTTATATTTAACTCCAGTTATTATCTACATTGTTTGTTATAACTAACTTTCTGACATTTCTGAAAGAAGATACTTGCGTATTATATAACGCGGTGATAAATATATTGTAATGTAATGAAATATATAACTTAATACGAGGGGATGCCAAAACATCACTGAACTTAGTCACAATTTTCACACCATTATCATTCGTAATATATCATTATAACAGTTGCGAGATTATGCAGGTGCAGAATGACCGCCTTTCCCGAGATCATGGGACATTGTATCTCACCTTTAATTTAACCTTAGATGTGGATAAACTCATCTTTGTCCGCAAGTCTTTGATTAGAGTAATTATCCCGTCAGTGTTTGCCTTTTGCACTGTCCTATTTTGTTTGGGGGTCCTGCTTGGCTCCTTGCGCTACACCACTTTTTATGTGTGACTTTGAGGCAAAATATAAAACTCAGTAGACGGTATCATTATAGATTGGTAGAACTACACAGTAGAATTCTATAAACCTTGGTCCTGTGTTGCTGGGCCTTGTGGGGGGCTACGTCGACCTTCCTTGTTGATCGTGGTTTTCATATATTATAGTCTGTGGCGTATGTGGTGGACTGATTCAAACTCAACGACCCCATTTTTTCTGAAGGAAACAATTTCCTTACAAGCCAAACGTGAGGCATTGTTTGACCCTTTTCAATGGTCATGCCAATGTCAAAGGCATAAACTGAACTAAAACCTACTTCTGAAAATCGATAGAGAGTGAGCGTATGACTAGTTTAGGCCTCATAAATGTTCATAAAGAACCGAGCGCAGAAAACAGAAATCAAGATTTTGTAGCATGAGATTTGTTGCTATATCATCAGTTTGAAGGTCGCACAATAACAAATTCTGTAACATGTACTAAAAATCGATTGTAAATAAAAAAAAGTGTTATGGTACATGTAACGTATTTTTTTCATTTTACATATTGTAAAATTAATAAGAAGAGTTTGAAATCATCACCAATATGTGGTCAATGTAGCCGATGTGCTATGAAATTGAAGCCCCCTAGGTACGGCAAAAAATACCTGCGAATGTACAGGCTAAAGGAACACCGTCTTTGCTTTAGAAACTCCTTATATATGCAAAATATCACAAAAAAACTGGTGCTCAACATTGTAGATTTTTTGCTACTGCTTAAAGTTTGTACCTACCGGCCCCGCCCCCTTTAAAATGAATTGTTTTATACTGTGCATGCCGTTTAAAAGCAATGTTTGCAAACAATGGCGACCTTGACATCTATAATACAGCATGTGATTTTTGGCCATGTTTTCGAATTGGCCAGTGATCATATTAGATGTCACAAAAACAAATTTCATGCTGAAGAGGAGACAGCAACTTCATAGAAGGTCGGCATAAAATCATTAAACTAGAAAACCCATGTAATATGCACAAGTACTTGACCAACAGATCAATACCGAAAAGTTCCAGTGAAACTGCTTTTTAGTGGTATCCGGACAAACTTGAAAAAAACTGAAGTGCCATAACTCTGACAAAAATCATTGAACCATAAAAAGCTGATGATATGCACAACCAAATGTTGAATGAAATTGCACCAGTAGTGTCTGAGTGGTTAGTACCAGCTTCTGTGAAGCTGGCAACACACAAAACCACCTCTTTTATTCAATGGCCATAACTCGGCCAATATCATTCAACCGTAAAACCCATGAAATATGCTCAAGTACTTGAGCTACAGAGGAGTGGTCCGGACAGCAAGAAATGTCGAACTACACATAATTATGGCCCCGTTTCTAGCCCTTGACTCACATTATTGGTAATTTTGTTATAGAAACTTGTCATTAATGGGTACAAGGTAGTGTTCAACTATGGAAAAAAAATAATGAAAATAAATAATTTTCGAGATAACGAGCGGAAACCATTCTGACATTTAAGGCCCCTGTGACCGTGACCTTTGAACTAAAAAAGCAATACGGGCCATCTGCTGGTTATGACCAATCACTATGTGAAATATGAAGACTTTGTGATAATTATCTTTCAAGATACTGAGCTAAATTCATACTACCATTCAAGGACCCTGTGACCTTAACCTTTGACCTGGTGACCAATAGGGGTCATTTACTAGTTATGACCAATCAATACCTGAAATATGAAGACTTTGTGATGAATTGTAACCAAAATAATGAGCCCATTCTGAGATTTAAGGCCTCTGTGACCATGACCTTTGATTTAGTGATCCCAAAGTCAATAGGGGTCATCTTCTAGTCATGAATAAATACTATGTGAAGACATTGTGATGAATACTTTTCAAGATAATAAGAGGAAAGCATTCTGATATTTAAGAGCCCTGTGACCTTGACCTAGTGACCTCAAAAACAATAGGGGTCATCTGCTAGCTATGATTAATCACTATGTAAAATATGAAGATTTTGTAATGAATATTTTTCAAGATAACCAGCAGAAACCATTCTAACATTTAAGGTCCCTGTGACCAAGACCTTTGATTAAGTGACCCCAAAATCTATAGGGATCATCTACTAGTTGTGACTAATCACTATGTGAAATATGAAGACTATGTGATGAATACTTTCAAGATGATCAGCAGAAACCATTCTGCCATTTAAGGCTCCTGTGACCTTGACCTTTAATCTAGTGACCCCAAAATCAATAGGGGGTCATCTTCTAGTTATGACCAATCACTAAATGAAATATCAAGACTTCATGATGATTCCTTTTCAAGATAATCAGCGGAAATTATTCTGACATTTAAGGTCCCTGTGACCTTGATCTTTGACCCAAATTCAATAGAGGTTATCTACTTATTATGATTAATCACTCTGTAAAATATGAAGACTTTGTGATTAATTGTTTTCAAGATGATCTGCTGAAAGCATGTGGTCTTCCGACAGACAGACATTAGCAAAACAATATACCCCCTCTTCCTCGAATGGGGGGGGGGGGGCATAAAAATAAAAATTATTATAGGCCAGAACTCTGACAAAAATCATTGAACTGGAAAATGCCGATGATACGAAAAACTAGACTTGCCACTGGTCAGTCTTTAAATTTATGATGAAATTGCACCAGTAGTTTTAGGAGTAGTCCAGACAAGTTTTGTGAAGAACGGACAGACAGACCACAGGGAAGTGATTTCTATATGTCACCACTACTCTGCAAAGGCAACATAAAAAGCTTTTAAGTGCCATAACTATGACAAACCTTATTGAAAATTATTAAAAATGCCGACGATTATGCACAACTAGACTTGGTTCTGACCATTCCTGTAAAGTTCAGATGAAATTGCAACAGATGGACAGTTTCGTGACAGATGGACAGGCGACTGAAAATAGGATGAGGTGCCATTTCTTTGTTAAGTAGAGGGCTATAAGCCTCTTATTCTGTCGTAACAGAATGATATCTTCTGTTCTCTTTCATTCTGTATTTAACTGATAGATTGTATGTATTTGGTAGTGTGGGCGGATGGACAGACAATGGAGGAGTGTTACTTATTGTCACTCCTACTCCGTAAGCGACACAAAAATTTAACTAGCTCCAATCCATGAAAAGATCATCTTAGTTCTCAATCTCCTCGGAGTGATCTTCCTTTAACCCATTACTTCATGAGCATTTTGTGAAAAATGGCTGTTTTCATTGAAAAGTCTCCCGTTACAAGTTTAAATTGCTATAATACTATAAAAACTGCTTCAACACTAATCAAACTTGGCACAAATGTTGACTCGACCATTGTCCTTGCAACAACATGTGCATGTAAAGGACAGTGTCGGATTAATGCAACTTTGATGTGCAGGTCGGTACTCTCAATTATCATAATTGTATACAATTTGATTAAATCATCCCCTTTAGGTGCTGCAATATACAAGGTCTTTAATCAGCATGGATTAGCACGTGTGATAAACAATACAACAGCTACTGTCCTCCACTGATGACCACATTGCTTTTCGGTACACATAGTATGGTCAAAATAAAGACATAACTGAACGAAAATTTATAAGTTTTTCTTAATTTTACATAATATAAAAATATAATAATAAAAAATATGGTTCAATGCTTTGAATAACTTCTTGGTACTTTTAACACAACATCTTTCTGTCCTTCACACAACCTTTAAAATATTAGAAATATGATACAATAATATATGGTATTGAAAAATCGTGTAACTAATCATAATATTTTAAAATAAAATAAGTTCAACTTAATAAATCAATTTATCACACTTTCACATAATTAATATGAAGGATTAGTGTGATTTATATAAATATTCGAGTGCTATTCGGTAAAGTAGTTGTACTTTAGCATTACCGGAAAGCAATCAATACAACTATGTAGCAACTTTGAAAATCGCGTAATGAAACATAAAATATTTATAAAAACGTCATGATATACAGATCTTCAACTACTAAATAGATTGAAAACACTTTCAAACCAATAAAATAAAGTTTCCATGTATAACTTTGATAAACAATATTGCTATCCGGTAATGTACATGTATCTTAGCAGGACCGGAAAGCATTCGATATATCTATTTTCCTAAATACTCGTAATAATTATCAATATATTTTTATAAAAATGACTTGTCTGTAAGATTTTGATCTAATAAATCGATTGGTAACACTTTCAAACCGATTAATTAACGTTTTCATATGTTTTTATCAGAAATTTGAGTGCTTTCCGGTTTTTCGGTGCTATCCGGTGCTTTCCGGTTTTTCTATGCACCGCATGCTCAGGCTTAAATTTTCTGTTACCATGGCAACGAGGGGACATCTCAAAATTGCCAAAAATCACCTATTTTGCGTTGATTTTTTCTATCATAATTAATTTCAAAGTGCTGCAACTTCTCAATGGATTGAGATAGAGTCAAATGCTTTTCAGCGTTGGTTACACGTTACCTTATGATCAATCTGAGGTCATTTATAGCCTCTCACAAGTCCAAAATTTTCTTGGCGATGAGGGGGACTCCGCCCCCCTTCAAACCCCCCAAACAGAAGGGGGCACATCCCCCTTCTGGCAACCCCCTGATGTATCTTTTGGTTGGGGAGCCGCGCCGAAAAAGTGGTCACTTTTTTTAACAACATTTCTCAAACAAAAACAAGTGTTGGGGGCCTAAATAAGGCATTTTTTCACCATTTGAGACAACAAAAAGGGTTGGGGGTGAAAAGGCGTTAAAAGGCGTGTATATGAAGTAATGGGTTAATTCTTCGGCTGCCTGATTGTGTAAATATTGGAAAACTCAGCGCAAACTCCTTGCAGCGGTTACTTCCCTTTATTAGTACACTAAGTTATGTTTATTGAAAGGCAGCATGTACTTGCTAAAGGTGAACCATTCATTCTTTTTTCAAAGCAATAAAAAGGGAACTTAAGTTGGTGAGCATAGGGATACCACATTTATGAAAATATCAGAATTTTCAATTATGGTTATAAAAATATTTTGTTTTACTGCACATTTTTTTTCACCAGAAATCTAGACAAGGACACTGAAGTGAGGATTGCTGTCTATATGTGGTTCATAAAGTCAAGTAAAACAAAATTCAAATATTCATTATATGCTTTAATCTCCATCAGTCATGCATACAAAGTACACATGCACATCAAAATAATATTTCACAGTAACACAAATATAAATACATTATAACGTAAAAAAACACGGTTTTTTGATTCTTTGGTCTCTTCAATGATTGTATTCATATCAAAAAACAAAATATGTAAGGAATGCAACTAACTACCATAAATATAATGTGATAATATCCTTAACAACCATATTAAAATCAAAGTACAAAAATGTACTAATGATCGGCGCAGTACCAGGTTTAAATTCTTTTCAGTTCACATTTTGAAGGGGAGATATAAATCTGAATAAAATCATTCAATAAAGATTCATGACCCAATCCTTTGTGATAACTTTGATATTGGACGCCAACTTGGATTTCTCGAACCGCACTATGATTGAGGCTATCACCCGACCATAATATTCTTGCAATAGCAGATTCTACAACAGTTATAAGGGATTCTTTCATGCATACTGAGATCCCTAAGAAACAAGATTATTGTCGTGCTACACTACTGAACTTATCAGATCCCTTAGGGGAATGGAATGCTGCATCTCAGTAGTCAAAGTAATTTGATGCCTTTGAATTAATTATAAGAGAATCGCTGTATTTAATTTTCAAATTAAATTGTGTCATAATATTTCTACGGCATAGAAGAAATTTGTTTCTTTACACATTTTCTTTAAAATGCTTGGTTCTGATTTACTAAAATGACATCAACCTTATATAATACTGTAATTGGTATGCATGGATGTTGTAGCTGTTGGGCCTATACAATTGGTCCCGATAACATCACCTTCCAAACAGAAATGAAGTGTATAATTTTTTTCAACACATACTTCTATTGTAAGCACAAATAATACATCATTTAAATACATCAACATTAACTAAATAGTCATCACAATCTCGAAAGTATTCCAAGTCACAACAAAGTGTTTCATAAATTCATACAGTAAAATTTTCAATGTTTTAGTTTAAACATTGGAATAACTTCATGAATTCAATTGAAAAAAATTCTTTTGTGTCATACAAAATTTATGATGGTTTAGACATTTGAAATATTAGGTGTTGTTTCCATCTTGTGTAGCTGCAAACAATTAACATTCTTATATACAAATGTATATAAATATAAATGTTTATAAATACAAGAGGGCCATGATGGCCCTGAGGTCGCATCTGTATATAGGCCTCCCCCCAGCAGGGCCAATTTTAGTCCAAGGGCTTTTATTTGAACAAACTTGGTAGACACTCATAAGAAGATGTTTCATGCTAAACATATAAGCTCTGAGCTCATTGGGGTTTTCAAAGAAGATTTTTAAAGTTTTTACTATACACATATAGTTAAAAACAATGACACCACTAGGGCGATGCCAGTTTTGACCCCAGGGCTTTTATTTGAACAAACTTTGTAAACAGTAACTAGAAGATGTTTCATGCTTAATATGTAAACTCTAGCTATTTCGGTTTTTTCACAGAAGAGTTTTAAGTTTTTGCTATACACATATAAGGAAAATCAATGACCCCCGGGGCGGGGCCAATTTTGACCCCAGGGCTTTTATTTGAACAAACTTTGTAGACACTCACTAGAAGATGTTTCATGCTTAATATCTAAACTCTAGCTATTTGGGTTTTTTCAAAGTAGATTTTTTAAGTTTTTGCTATATACACATAAGGAAAATCAATGACCCCCTGGGGCGGGGCCAATTTTGACCCCAGGGCTTTTATTTGAACAAACTTGGTAGACACTCATTAGAAAATGTTTCATGCTTAATATCTTAGCTCTAGCTCTTTGAGTTCTTTTAAAGAAGATTTTTTAAGTTTTTACTATGTGCATATAGGGAAAGTCAATGACCCCCTGGGGCGGGGCCAATTTTGACCCCAGGGCTTTTATTTGAACAAACTTGGTAGACACTCACTAGAAGATGTTTCAAGCCAAATATCTAAGCTCTAGCTCTTAGGTTTTTTTTAAAGAAGATATTTAAATTTTTTTCTTTCGGTTGCCATGGCAACCAGAGTTCTGCATGGAATTAAATTCTTTGAACAATTTTTAAAGGTGACCACCAAAGGAACATTCCTGTGAAGTTTGGATGAAATTGGCTTATTGGTTTATGAGGAGATGTCATTTAAAGTAAAAGTTTACGGACGGACGCTGGCCGGACTCCGGACGAAAAGCGATCACAAAAGCTCACCCTGTCACTTTGTGACAGATGAGCTAATAACTATATAAATTGTCTTAGCATTGATACCTTAAAATAATCTCCTGAAAAATTGTCGCCTTTTGTTTAATAGTTCAATAATGTTCCTTTCTCTTATTCAAATAATGAGTTCCAAAGAAATAAGAAAGCTTGTTTATTACATGCTTTTTGGTTGATATTGATTTTGATAATTTCAGAGTCAGATCTAAATATGGATGAAAAAAAAATCTTACATAAGTGGAGATATTGGCAGAAATAGTCACTCCATCATGAGTTAAATTAGCCTAGTTTACAAGAAAATTTGCATAATTATATCATTTTAACTAGGTAACATAATTTGTAAAAATTTACAGAATTATACATATTTTGTTGCCATGATTTTATAGCGAAAGATCTAAATGTTAAGTTTTTCCAGATATCAAAAAAATAAGAATCTCTTTATACTAATACAATCTCAAGTAAATTTGCCATTTAACAGACTTATACACTAACAAAGTTGTAAAAAACTGGCAAGAACAAGTACATTTACTCCCAACAAGTCAATAAAACAATAACCTCATGTTGGCAATTATATTATATCATACATGTGACAAATGAAATGGGCCAAATCTGGATTTTCAGCTCGACTTTGAGGCTCAAAACTGGATTTTTTATTGACTCGAATTTCAATGCGTGTTTGGCACATTTGGTTCAAAGAATCTATATTACCCTCAAAATCATTAAATGATTATATTTTTTATGTTTTTTTTTGTAAATCAATATTAATAATAAATAAATAGATAAATAAATAAGTGTCGTCATACAGGCTATTTCTAAAACAGTCACATTTTCACATTTCATTATTTTCAGTCTAAATAATTATAGCAATTGAGGGGAAAAGCTTTTTGACAAGGTCCTTGTGACCTTGACCTTTGACCTGGTGACCTCAAAATCAATAGGGGTCATCTACTAATCATGACTAACCTCCATGCCAAACATGAAGACTGTGGGTCAAAGGAATCTTATGTTATTGGGCGGACAAGCTTTTTGATGTCAAGGCCCTTGTGACCTTGACCTTTGACCTGGTGACCTCAAAATCAATAGGGGTCATCTACTTATCATGACTAACCTCCATGCCAAATATAAAGACTGTGGGTCAAAGGAATCTTAAGTTATTGGGCGGACAAGCTTTTTGAAGTCAAGTCCCCTGTGACCTTTGACCTGGTGACCTCAAAATCAATAGGGGTCATCTACTAATCATGACTAACCTCCATGCCAAATATGAAGACTGTGGGTCAAAGGAATCTTAAGTTATTGGTCGGACAAGAAAAAACCGACGGACGGCCGGACAGCCGGGCGGACAAGCTGATTCCAGTATACCCCCCTTACAACTTTGTTGTGCGGGGGTATAATAATTATATCTGTCTTTTCAGTCATACAATAATGGCTAATAATTTAAAACACAAGCTATTTGAAACTACCCGCCTATATGACTGAAATACTGTTGGAAAAAGGCGTCAAATGAAACAAACAAACAAACAAAATTTTGAAAACATGCAACAACTATTCATGAACATAAGACTCAGACAGTTAAATAACGTAACATAAGTAGAAGACTCAAAATAAATGCAAGAATCGTTCCGTTAATTAAATCCACATTTTTGCCTCCATGATTGTGTAATTCCTAAACAAACAAAAAAAAATACCCACTCACTAAAAATAGGTTAATTAGACATGGTTTTGCCGCATTCTTTTTAAATATCGGGAATTCAAGCTGTAATATCGGGAATCGGGATCAGTGTCGAAATATTGGAATTTTCTTGTGACAGGTGAGCTTAACCCATGCTGTGACCTTGACCTTTTATATAATAACATAAACTTTTTACACAATACATCGTCTACAAATGCTAGCAATGTGTACAAATTAATGATAATATTCCACTTTAGAAATTCACTACCCTTTAGAAAATATGAGAATTAACTTAATTACATGGTTGCAAGTTAAAAATATCAGAAAAATTGGAAATCCTGAATTAAGCATTACTTCAATTGCCTTTATATAGAAAAAGAGAGCTTTCATGGGTAGAAAACAAACCTGAAGCTTGAACACCCATAAAGTTAAAGCCTTCACCTTCGACATAGTCAGCATTCATACTTTTCTGATCACATGCACAGACAGGGGTAACAAACTTTAACCTACCCAGCCCCCGCAACCAATTTTATAACAAGGACATAATTAGTATTACAAAAAAGAGACTATAAAAAGGACAAGATCTGGCAAATGTGGAAGTATATTCAAGATTCTTAAAAAAATCAAAATTACTATGAATGTGATTAGTTATTTGCGTGTTTTAACCATTAATCTGGTAGAACCAAATTTTATTAGATTTTGCCACCATTTACGAGTCAGGCCAGTAGTCTCACCAGACTCTACACTGTTGGTTAATTTCAATTTTTTGTTTTCATTTCCCAAATTGATAATGGACAGTTAAAAAAATTGAGGCTGGTAAAATAGATTTACAAAATTCAGTAGGTTAACAGTTTAACAGACCAATACCTACTATCAAATATAAATACATAAATGATATCAAAACAATAAAAGTACTAAACAAGAGGGCCATGAAGGCCCTGAGGTCGCTCACCTGTATATAGGCCCCCCAGAGCGGGGCCAGTTTTAACCCCACGGCTTTCAATTTAACAAACTTGGAAGACACCCATTAGAAGATGTTTCATGAAGTTAAGTTTTTACTACACACATATAATGAAAAATAATGATCCCCCCCCCCGACAGGCCCAATTTTAACCAAAGGGCTTTTATTTGAACAAACTTGGTAGACACCCATAAGAAGATGTTTCATGCTCAACATCTAAGCTCTAGCTCATTGGGTTTTTTAAAAGAAGAATTTTTAAGTTTACTATACACATATAGTTTAAAAACAATGCCACCCCTGGGGCGGGACCAGTTTTGACCCCCAGGGCTTTCATTTGAACAAACTTTGTAGACACTTACTAGAAGATGTTTCATGCTTAATATCTTAACTCTAGCTATTTGTGTTTTTTAAAAGAAGATTTTTAAGTTTTTGCTATACAAATATAAGGAAAATCAATGACCCCGGGGCAGGGCCAATTTTGACCCCAGGGCTTTTATCTGAACAAACTTTGTAGACACTTACTAGAAGATGTTTCATGCTTAATATCTAAACTCTAGCTATTTGGGTTTTTTCAAAGAAGATTTTTAAGTTTTTGCTATACACATATAAGGAAAATCAATGACCCCCTGGGGCGGGGCCAATTTTGACCCCAGGGCTTTTATTTGAACAAACTTGGTAGACACCCATAAGAACATGTTTCATGCTAAATATCTTAGGTCTAACTCTTTGAGTTCTTTAAAAGAAGATTTTTTAAGTTTTTACTATAAGCATATAGGGAAAATCAATGACCCCCTTAGGCTGGGCCAATTTTGACCCTAGGGCTTTTATTTGAACAAAGTTGGAAGACACTCATTAGAAGATGTTTCATGCTAAAAATCTTAGCTCTAGCTCTTTGGGTTCTTTAACAGAAGAATTTTTAAGTTTTTACTATATGCATATAGGGAAAATCAATTACCCCCTTGGGCGGGGCCAATTTTGACCCCAGGGCTTTTATTTGAACAAACTTGGTAGACACCCATTAGAACATGTTTCATGATAAATATCTTAGCTGTAGCTCTTTGGGTACTTTAAAAGAAATTTTTTTTAGTTTACTATATGCATATAGGAAAAATCAATGACCCCCTGGGGCGTGGGCCAATTTTGACCCCAGGGCTTTTATTTGAACAAACTTGGTAGACACCCAATAGAACATGTTTCATGCTAAATATCTTAGCTCTAGCTCTTTGAGTTCTTTAAAAGAAGATTATTTAAGTTTTTACTATGTGCATATAGGGAAAATCAATGCCCCCCTGGGGCTGGGCCAATTTTGACCCTAGGGCTTTTATTTGAACAAACTTAGTAGACACCCTATAGAACATGTTTCATGCTAAATATCTTAGCTCTAGCTCTTTGAGTTCTTTAAAAGAAGATTTTTTTAAGTTTTTACTATATGCATAATGACCCCCTGGGGCGGGACCAATTTTGACCACAGGGCTTTTATTTGAACAAACTTGGTAGACACTCACTAGAAGATGTTTCATGCCAAATATCTAAGCTCTAGCTCTTAGGGTTTTTTAAAAGAAGACAGGGCTGCCAACAGCAAATTGCAAAATCAGAGGAAAATACGCCGGGGGTCAAGGAAGCTGTGCAAGCCACCTTTGCGGGTCCAGGGCAGAACCATGGTGGGAGACCATGGGGCGAAGCCCCCAAAAGCTCCTGGATTCTGATGATTTGGTATGCCCTAAAATAAATTTCCTGGACTCTAAATTTGTCTTCCTTGGTTGCCTTTAAAGCCATTCAGAGACACTTTAGTTTGACTTCAGGTTTTCATCAGCCCTCAAAACAAATATCCGACATTTTGACGCATTTTGACAACAGACAAGAGCGACAAATTAAACTGTAATTTGATTGGTTATTCTAAAATAGAATGCCGGAAAAGACTCGATTTGACCAATGAGAAAAGCGCTTACAGACGTACCATAGGCGGCTAGCGTAACGATAAAAGCCGAAGCGTGCCGATTTTGGGTACTGTATAAAATATGACAAATGAAATTTATTGTCTTTGTCGAATTTACATCAATCTCAAAAATGACCCAGGAGCTCAGGAAATCCGCGGATTTCCGCGAATCCAAGGAAAATCGGCAGCCCTGAGAAGATATTTAAAAAATTTTCTTTCGGTTGCCATGGCAACCAGAGTTCTGCATGGAATTAAATTCTTTGAACAATTTTTAAAGGTGACCACCAAAGGAACATTCCTGTGAAGTTTGGATGAAATTGGCTTAGTGGTTTATGAGGAGATGTCATTTAAAGTAAAAGTTTACGGACAGACGCCGGACGGACGCCGGATGAAAAGCGATCACAAAAGCTCACCCTGTCACTTTGTGACAGGTGAGCTAAAAAGCAACAATGCATTAGAGGTGGAATAACTGACACTGTTACAATCATGCAAGATTATTTTATTCTTAAAACACCTTAATTTATCAAACATGAACAAAGAAGATAACTATGAAATTCATTGATAATTTTTAGTCAGATCTAATATGCCTCACATCATAAAATTTTACCATAACTTTTCAGCAGAGAAGTTATGATACTCAAAATGGAAAAAAGCCTAGTTTTAAAATATTCATAGGCTGATAAAACATGTTCATAGAACATCAAATTTGCTATCATATAACTTAACTATTAAGGATTTTTTTACCTGAAAAACATGAATTCACATTCATTTCCTATGTAGTGAATAGACTGAAATTAGATGTAAATTTTAAATAATTTCGTAACCAATATACCTAAATAATTTACCTGTTTAAAAAACATTGTAATTTGGAATTGCACTATTTTGGAATGTTCATTGGCTTTGAAATAAATAAACAAAGACAAGTTGCACTAAAGTGTGCTGGTTAAAAACATATGTGCTGAACCAATTAAAATAATAAAAGACTGCATAAAACTTTGCACTGAATTAAAGTTATTGCATAACGTTGTAAAGTGTCATATATATATTGCCCTTGTTTTCTATGTAATATAAGTATCATATATTATACAAATATGGACTTTTTACCCAGGTGATAGCCGAGGTCAATATTAATTTTTCAGTACATATCACATTATATTCACTAGCTAAAAAGTACATATCTATTTTATTATATAATTTATAAATAGCTTTCGGAAATCTTTATTTTTCAGGTTGTCTTCCTTTTCCATAATTTATAAATAAGAGTCAAATTAGACTATTTTAGTTACTGTCTTTACATTTTTTAGAATAATACGAATATTAGCATGCCAATGCGCTCATTTTAAAAATAGAAAGGGCCAAATTGTTGAAAAAGAAGAAAACCTGATTTCCGAAAGCTATTCATAAATTATATAATAAAATAGATATGTACTTTTTAGCTAGTGAATATAATGTGATATGTACTGAAAAATTAATATTGACCGAGGCGATAAGTCCATATTTGTATAATATATGATACTTATGTTACATAGAAATGGAATGTTTGTTTAAAACAAACATAGATAACAATATGGTCATCACAGAAAATGCTTGTATATGAAAACATTTATATTTTACATAAAAATACATTGTATAAAAATTAACAGTCCTGTCCTGTATATTAAACATAACTTTATAAAAACAAAATAACAGATAATAATGTAGGAATGTTTCAAATTGAAATTTCTTTAACATCACAAATTTTGAACTTAAGTCATTAAGAAAGGTCAGTATTCAAATTTTCCAAACAAAAACAGTTAAATGCAACAAGGGGTGAGACAGGCATCACATCATTTCAGTACTTCATTGCCAAACAAGAACCTTAAGAAGATACACATTTTAACTGATAGCCTGAGTGAAATATTAATTAGGTAAAATTCAAACCCAATTATTGAGAAAAACTTTAGCCTGTGTTTGCCTGTGTAAGAAATCGACTGTTAATGAGACACAATAACATCAAATCTAAACAGTTAAAATGCACCTGTGAAATTTGAATAGCACATTAAATTTTAACAAGCAAATTCGTTGAATTTATATCCCCCGCCGAGTACTGGTTATTACTAACACAACAACTGAAGACATTAAAGGCTTTATTTATATATTTATCATGGCATAAACAGTAATATTCTTTGAACTTGATAAATATTCAGGGCAATAACAGAGTCATAACTCTGTGTTAAATAGTTATATCTGGAAATGCCAATGAGATGTATGCATACTGTATAACTAATCAAGGGCCATAAATCTGAGTTTTAAGTGTCTGACTGGAACAAGGCGACTATATGCACATCTCCTCTTCGTATCCCATAAAGTTTCATTGAATTCCAGCCAGTAGTTACAGAGAAGTAGCACGGAAACGATTATTGCTCTGGTTGTATACTGCATAAGTTATCAAGGGCCATAACTTTAAGTTAAAATGTCTGACCCGAACAAGACGATGATATGCCCATCTCCTCTTGGTATTGAAGGTTCCCATAAAGTTTCATTGAATTCCAGCCAGTAGTTGCAGAGAAGTAGCGCAGAAAATAATATTTTTCTATATGCATACTGCATAACTAATCAAAGGCCATAACTCTGAGTTAAAATGTCTGACCCCAACAAGGCAATGTTATGCGCATCTTCTCTTGATATTGAAGGTTCCCATAAAGTTTCGTTGAATTCTAGCCAGTAGTTGCAGAGAAGTAGCGCGGAAACGATTTTTACTCTATATGCATACTGCATAATTAATCAAGAGCCATAACTCTTAGTTTAAGTGTCTGACCCAAACAAGATGACGATATGCGCATCTCCTCTTGGTATTGAAGGTTCTCATAAAGTTTCATTGAATTCCAGCCAGTAGTTGCAGAGAAGTAGCGCGGAAACGATTTTTACTCTATATGCATACTGCATAACTAATCAAGGGCCATAACTCTTGAGTTAAAGTGTCGGACGGGAACAAGCCGACGATATGCGCAACTCCTCTTGATATGGAAGGTTCCCGTAAAGTTTCATTGAATTCCAGCCAGTAGTTGCAGAGAAGTAGCGCGGAAACGATTTTTACTCTATATGCATACTGCATAACTAATCAAGGGCCATAACTCTTGAGTTAAAGTGTCGGACCGGAACAAGCCGACGATATGCGCAACTCCTCTTGATATTGAAGGTTCCCGTAAAGTTTCATTGAATTCCAGCCAGTAGTTGCAGAGAAGTAGCGCGGAAACGATTTTTTCACTATATGCATACTGTATAACTAATCAAGGGCCATAACTCTGAGTTAAAGTGTCAGACTGGAAGAAGCCGTCGATATGAGCATCTCCTTTTAATATTGATGATTCTCATAAAGTTTCGTTGAATTCCAGCCAGTAGTTGCTGAGAACTAGTCCAGAAACGAAATTCGGACAGACGGAAGGACAACGCCAAAACTATATCCCCCTCCCGATTCCATCGGCGGGGGATAATAAAAAATACCGGTACTGATGCTTAGGTGGAGATTAGTAGAACAGTACTCATTATTCTTAAAATAGACTTCTTGAAATTAACAAAGTTGAAAAAATAACTAAAATAATGATACATGACATATGATAAAACAAATTATTACACAACAATAAAAATTTGCATTAATGCTGAAAATGAACATATTGCAAAATATATAAAATAAGGTATATCTCAACATAACAAAAAATACTTCACAAGAACTGTCACAGGAGACAATGATGGTCAACTAATTAAATACTGGACGTAAAAAATACTGGTAAAGGAAGACAAAACTAGGAAAAAAAAACAATTATGATACAAATATATATATCTGCACCAGTATTAATAAAGCACTCAAATGTTCCAATATTTTTGCACCACATTAAATACATGTGACTATGTCAATAAAAGTTTAACAGACATTTCTATGATAACAATTTGAAACCTGCAGTCAATCCCATCAGTACAAAAATTGATATAGAGCAAAAGTATATAAAGTTTTAAAGTAAAATTAAAATCATTAATTCAAAGAGGACTCTTGAAATAAAGATGCTAGAGTTTGAACCTTGTCATGTATGATGTGAGTAATGACAAAGACCAATTATCTTAAGTCTAGAATAGATACCATTTATAATAAAAATATAACAATTTTCAAATAATTCCAAGTTTGGAGATAATTCTGGAAAAACGGGAGCAAGACGTATAAATCTTAATACATATGACAAAGATGTTGATAACAAACATATGTTTGAAGTCTTAAGTAAATCCCTGAAGAAATAAAGAAGTTACGGCAAAATTAACTTCAAGAGGAAGATAATTTGGAAAACATTGACACAAGAGATATGAACCATGTCATATTATCATTTAATACATGTATAATATAAACATTAAGAAAAGTTAAAGGAAAAATTTACAATTTTTATAATTATACAAAGTCCAAGTTCAAGGGGTGAATAATTCTGGAATTATTCAAGCTAGAGTTAGAATCATGTCACAAATGATTAATAAAACACAAATATTTGAATTTTGAAGAAGACATCTTAAGAAATGAAGAAGTTATAGTTAAAAATTACATTTTTATAAACATAGATTAAGTTCAGGGGGCTACGTTACAATAGAAACTGTCAAACTATAATGTTGTTTACCTATTTACTTGTAGTTAATGCAATATGCAATTTGTCTGCGGTGTCAAGACATATGAATACATGTAGTCACAAATTTGATAGATGTAATTTTACAGATTCCTCATCTCCACAAATGTTGCCTTGCTCTTTAATTTGAATGCTCTTAATTTCAATGCCTTTTATTTATGCCCATAGATATCACTGTTAATAATTCAGACCATTTTAATAAAGAAACGTTCTGGATACATACACAATAAAATCTGTTCAAACAATCTTTGAAGATGATCTAACAAATTTTGACAAAAAAACAAATGCCAAACGTTTTCCTTTTCATGGACATAGAGTTCTTTTTTCTTTTTTCCCCCTCCTCATGGGCATGTGGGGGTCGAGGGCATCCCCCTCCATACTTTACAAAGATTTTCATTAATCATATATATATATATATATATATATATATATATATATATATATATATATATATATATATATATATATATATATATATATATAATATATATATATATATATAATATATATATATATATATTTTATACACATGTATCAAATATTTTTTGATTAAGTAACAATTATTGTCATTGAGTATTTATCACAACTCCAGATTTCCACAATATATACACATGTACATACACAACATAATATACAAACAAAATCACAAGGGAAATAAAAGAAGAGAAAAAAGGAAAGGTAGCTCATACATTGAACAGAGACAAAGAGTTCTGCAGGAGAACAAAATTCTTCAAAGAAATCTTAGGATTATTCCTTTGAAGTTTTCATGTCATTGACCAATAGGTTTAGAAAGAGTAATTATTTCAAAAGTCTGGAAGAACAAACATACAGATGCTTTTTCTATACATAAATTTGTAATTGTTTAGTTAACACTATTTTTTTTTAGGTATTTTTATCAGTTTCTATCTCAAATCAATATATACATTTAAACAACAAACTCTGATTATTATTTACACCCAAAACAAAGAATTTTGATGATTATTTACACCCAAAACAAACACACGTCATTTATTAACCACTTATACGAAATATCTTTTCACGTATACGTCTTTTACAGGAGCAGTAGTCCAGTGGTAGGACGCGCGCTTATGGATCGAGAGGTCCCGGGTTCGAACCCCACTAGGGGCACTGCTAATTTCCTTGAGCAAGAAATTTACCTGCGATTGCTTCACTTCACCCAGGTGTAAATGGGTACCTGCGAGGGTGGTATAAATCCGTTGCGCCAAAGTGTCGGCTGCACTAAGCGGAGTTAAAAGACTCCCCAGGGAGATTGATAGATAGATACCAGTAGCCCGATGACCAGGGGTAATAGCTGTAAAGTCGGTGAACGTGCGTAAGCATGAAACTTAGACTATAAAATGCAATTACTTAATTACTTTATACAAAACAATACTTGGCACCTGGCGAGCCCAAGCTCTAAACAACTTATGATCAAACAAAACAATAAAATCACCACAAAATGAAGAACACAGAAATTACTATTTTTACAACTCTAAGATACAGTAATAACCACAAACATTCATCCAACAATATTAACTTCACACAATCTAATCAGCATCAGAAAAGCAAACTAAAGCACCCAATATTTACATATATCCTCAAAACAAAGCATCAACTAATATAATCTTGACCGGACAAACATTCAACCAATATCAACCAATTATATCTTCACAAACAGATATAACTCAACAACCAAAACAACTAATTACAACCAATAAACCCTGATCAATTAAGATCACCACAATAACATTCAACCAACTTCAACAAATTAACAAAAGTCCCTTTTAAACAACAAATTATCTTCTCAACAAAAAAATAACCGCTACACACTATCAGCGTGTCTCTCCTAACTGATGTATTTATTTTTAAACCGATTTGACTTTTAAACATGTATACAGACAGCGACTGGTTTAAACATGATATTTACACTCTATTTAAAACAATGTATCACTGTAAAGAAATATTAACTCGTTGTTTCATCTACAACAATATATCACTGTAGAGAAATATTAACTCGTTGTAAGATAAATATCTACATATAAACTTCATAATTATTCTGACAAAGATGCAGATAAAAAAAGATGGTGTGTGGCTAATATAACTTAACATGAGCATGTGGTGCTTCAGGTGATGTAAATACCAAACAAAAATTAAAGTCATCTAATGACTGCTTAATTACAACAAGGCCTCTAACAATGATATGTACATTATTATAGTCATTATATAACTATCCGATATGACTGCTAAATTACAACAAGGCCTCTTACAATGTACATCATTATAGTCGTATAACTTTAAGATATGTCTTACTGAAATGCTTTGTTTTATAAATACTTATCACTGTATTATACCTAATTATTCATGTTAAACATTCTTCCTTTGACACAACAAAAATATCCTATGGAATATAAGAAAAATTAAAAGCTTTGTTGTTAGCACCATTTGCATCTTTCCTATACATTATGATCCTATCTTACAATGTAGGCCTTGTAATCATATCTTACAATGTAGGTTGTATACCTTTGCATATGTTAAATTAACAGAACATAGTATCTAATATAAAAATATACTAGGGAATTTAACTCTTTAAACATTAGAAATACAGACAGGACACTTATTTGACAAATTATCATTCTATAAATGTAAGAGCTGGGGAAAAACTTACTATTCATATTCATACAAATGAATGAAGTAAGCCACATAATATAGAACAGATATCAGATTTTGTCCTATGTACATTTTAATGTTATACACTTTTGTAACATCTGTAAGCACAGGTCTTAAAGTATTGCCTCACATAGACACCACTGTTTACATCCTCCTTAACTGACACATGACATTGTTGACAGTTATTCTTTCTGTAAATATAAAAAACTACATCATTTTTTCATTATGTTGCCTCAATATTACAAATGTTCTGCAAAGCAATGTATATAAAAAGCTATTACTCTAACAAGAGGACAACAAATGTTCCATTCAATGAATGCAAAATTTAGATTTCAAACACTGAAATTTACAAATGGAACATATTTGAAAGACTGAATCTAAGATAGTAGGTTAATAATTATTGGTCATCACTGTGAACACAAAGTGGATGACTGACAGACCTGAAATTGAATCCCACCGTATGGGACCATGTCTTAATGCTGTATACCAAATATCAATTTCCTACCATTCACCATTAATGTCTAAATTTAACTAAGTCAGTAAATAGGAAGTTGATGAGCAACAGACCTGAATTTGAATCCTTCTGTAGGGGATCATGTCTTAATGCTGTATACCAAATATCAAGAGGCTGTGATAAATCGTTGCTAAGAAAACTGTTAGGAAAATATTTTCCTGTCGATACAGACGGGAATATATCTAGCTATCAGGTAACTGTTTAGCGGAAACTTGGGCAAAGCCTCTTTACCCCTTACCTTTCAAGCTAGATATTCCAGTCTGCAGGTGCCACAAGCAGCCAGTGAAAGATTCTTATAGCATGCAACATGCCAGAAATGTAAGATGAGGCAGCTGAAGGCCATGCAGGATTGAACAAGAAGGTTAAAAATTGTTCTTGCTGTATTTGTTTTTGTTGTTGTTTTTTTTGCTGTAAGTTTATGTAAATTTTGTGACCCCAAAGATGGGACCATTTTTTTTACCTCAAGAGCTTGATTTTACATAACTTGCATTTTTTGGTAAAATACCTACACATGCGGTTTCAACTTCATACATACATTTCGACATAAGTATACAAATTTAATAAGGAAGACCATGTAATTTTGACTTCAAAGGCCATAATTTCAGCAACCTTGGCCCACAAGATAATGTTTCATGCAAATTTTGATGGGGCCATGATTTGAACATTCTTGGTAAAGATTTACAAGATGATGTTTCAGGACAAGTATCAATTGCCCATGGGATCTAAAAGAAGAGGTTTTTGAAGGTTTACTATAACATATCCGGAAAACCAATGACTCCCTGTTCAATATTAGTATGTAGTAACCCAAGGATTTATTAATGTTTGACACACAATAAAAATGATTTACCTCCAGTTCTGAGTAGTCTCCGTATAACATCTTCAACATCTCCTCTTGTAAATCCAAGACCAATAACTGTTGTCCCGATACTAGAGTCTACAAAAGCTTGTACAATACGGTCAACCTGTAATGTAAAAACAACATCTAAAAGAATACAATAAATAAATACAGACCTTCATTTAGATGTTGTTAAATAAAAATATAACTAAAGTTGTGGAAATATTTATTAAGAGGGCCATGACGGCCCTGAAATTGCTCAGCTGAAATAAAAACTACCAAGAACAAGGAACAAGTTATATTGTAAACTATAAACAAAAGGAGATATAAAATCTAAACTTAACCTGTTATCACAAAGTTCATAATTTGTATTTGAAATAGTGCATGTGTAAAAACATTACAGATTGCTATTGCTAAGGGAAACAACAGTTCCAAAAGATGTTTACATATCAGGAAATTCAATGAACCACTGGGGGCCAATTTTGACCCCAGAACTTTTATTTAAACAAACTTGGTAGACACCCATTTGAAGATGTTTCATGCTTAATATCTAGGCACTAGCTATTTGGGTTTTTTAAAAGAAGTTTTTTTTCCCTATATACATATACATATAAAGAAAAAAACAACCCTTGGGCCCCACCAATTTTGACCCTAGGGCTTTTATTTGAACAAACTTGGTGGACAACCATGAAAAGATGTTTCATGCTTAATATCAAAGCACTAGCTCCTTGGGATTTTTAAAAGAAGATGGTAAGATTATTAAGTTTATACTTAAAATACACATAAGGAAAATCAATGACTCCCTAGGGCAGGGCCAATTTTGACCCCAGGGCTTTTATTTGAACAAACTTTGTAGACACTCACAATAAGATGTTTCATGCTTTTTATCTAAGCTCTAGCTATTTGGATATTCTAAAAGAAATTTTGTAAAGTTATTCCTATATACATATAAGAACGTTATCTTTACTGTGATATTCCAAGAAAATATATGGTTGCTCTTGCAAGGTTTCGATGTTCCTGTCACAAATTAACGATTGAAATGGGAAGACAAAATAATATACCACTTCATGAAAGAATATGTTTATTTTGTTTTAACCAAAATAATGTAACTGCTATTGATTGTGAATTTCATGCCTTTTTTCAATGTTCTAAGTATAATGACGTCCGAAATAATTATCTCTATAATTGGTATTCAAATGGTACTACAATTAACGATTTTTATTCGCTGATGAGTACACAAAATGAAGAAAATATTTATAAACTATCTCTGTTTGTATATCACTTGTTGAAAAGTACCAGCTCTTGACTTATTTTATTCTAATTTTATATGTTATGCAACGACATTCAATACATGTATACACTATAATATTTATACTGTTGTGTATTTTGGGCCAGAGGCCTTTATTTACTTAAATAAAATTGAGTTGAGTTTGAGTTGAATACATATAAGGAAAACCAATGACCAGCACCCCCCCCCCACCCTGGCGGGTCAACTTAGGACTTTCATTTGAACAAACTTAGTAGACACTCACTAGAAAATGTTTCATGCTTAATATCTAAGCTCTAGCTATTTGGATTTTTTAAAAAAGATTTTTTAAGTTTGTCCTATATACTGTATGACTGGTTATTTCTGCAGATAGCTCATTTCAGCAATATTTTGCGGGTCCCTTCCAACCGCAAAAATTAAATTCGCAAATATTTCGTTTTATATTCAATTTTTCCCCGTTAAATGTCACCTAAATTTACCTGTTAAATAAATCAATACACAAATCAAATTGAAATTTTTTATGTTCCACCAAATTTCACTGACAAGCTTCAGCCCGTGGATTTATCTGTACAAAAAAATTGTAAAAGATAAGCTTAAATTGGTATGCTAAATGTATTTCTAAGTAAATGGCTAAAGCTGACTGCGCAATAGACTGCGGGGACACAGTGGATACATGAGGTACACATGGACATTAAAGGAGACCAAAAGTTGATTTATAAAGGTTTTGAAAAAGCAAGTATTGCCCAAAGTCTGGGCTACAAATTTGAATACACACAGAACTGACAAAAACTGTTTTTTTAAGAGCAGTTTTATGTTTTACTATACATTTTTAACATTCTGCTTTACTTGTATTTTTAAATGCGCTATATGGATATATTTTATCATATGAAATACATACTTTTTATACTTGACACTTTACCTTTCTCTTCAAAGAACCAACTCCCAAAAATTTAATAGGAAAACACAGAAATTAAATTTTATAAACGATTTTGATGAAAAACATAGAAATTAAATTCGCAAAATTAATATACCCATTTTCAGTTCCAAAACTCAAAAATTTTCACCCGCAGAAATAACCAGTTATACGGTACAAATAAGGAAAAAACCAATCAAAGGTGACATTCCTGTGAAGTTTGATGAAAATGGCTTAGCGGTTTATGAGGAGATGTTGTTTAAAGTAAAAGTTTACGGGTGACAGATGATGGACAAAAAGTGATCCCAAAAGCTCACCTTGTCACAGCTCTGATAATAAGTGGAAAAAGAGAAATCTTATTCAATATTGGTTGTTCAATTGTTCCCATGCTTAACTTAATCTAATTTTTTTCTATTGTTGACATATACATGCAGTTTTAAAGATACAATACTTAAACAAGAGCCACCCCCGGGCGGGGGCAACGCTCAACTTTTTACTTTCTCTAAAAGCAAACAAAGAAATGTTTGAACAAAATATTAACGTTTCCTTTTTTATAAAATAAATCATTCTGTTTTGTCACATTAGTTTTGTCTATATATTTTATTATAATAAAAATTTACTAATTTATATATATATAAATAGAGACACCCAATTCGAAGTCAATTGGTGGTGTCACGTGGTCAAGTCTTGTGGTGGTTTCACGTGGTGGAGTCACGTGGTGGAGTCACGTGGTAGAGTCACGTGGTGGAGTAACGGGGTGGAGTCACGTGGTGTAGTCACGTTGTGGTGTCACGTGGTGGTGTCATGTGGTGAAGTCACGTGGTGGTGTCATGTGGTGGTGTCACGTGCTGGTGTCATGTGGAAGTCACGTGGTAGAGTCATGTGGTGGTGTCATGTGGTGTAGTCACGTGGTGTAGTCATGTGGTGGAGTCACGTGGTGAAGTCACCTTGTGAAGTCATGTGGTGAAGTCACGTGGTCGAGTCACATTGTGGAGTCACGTTGTGAAGTCACGTGGTGGAGTCACGTTGTGAAGTCATGTGGTGGAGTCACGTGGTGGTGTCAGGTGGAAGTCAATGGTAGTCACGTGGTGTAGTCACATGGTGAAGTCACGTGGTGGAGTCATGTGGTGGAGTCACGTGGTGGAGTCACGAGGTGGAGTCATGTGGTGGTGTCACATGGTGGAGCCACATGGTGGAGTCACGTGGTGGAGTCACGTTGTGAAGTCACGTGGTGGAGTCACGTGGTGAAGTCATGATAAACAACAAGGTCTTGTCTTTAAGTATGTTCTGTTACAATATGAAGTTGATCGCTTCAATAATAGCAAAGTTACAGCCAAAACAAAGTCAAGGTCATTCATGAGTGAAGGTCAAGGTCTGTCGGGTTATTTTTAAGGGTTATCCTTGAAGATTATTATGTTCAAGTTTGAAGACAATCCATTCAAAATAACAAAGTTACAGCCAATAATAGCCAAAAACATGAAAATTTCAATAATTTGACCTTCAAAGTCAAGGTCATTTATGAGTGAAGGTCAAGGTCTGTCGGGTTATTTTTAAGGGTTATCCTTGAAGATTATTATGTTCAAGTTTGAAGACAATCCATTCAAAAAATAACAAAGTTACAGCCAATAATAGCCAAAAACATGAAAATTTCAATAATTTGACCTTCAAAGTCATGGTCATTTATGAGTGAAGGTCAAGGTCTGTCAGTTTATTTTTAAGGGTTATCCTTGAAGATTATTATGTTTAAGTTTGAAGACAATCCATTCAAAAATAACAAAGTTACAGCCAAATTAATAGCCAAAAACATGAAAATTTTAATAATTTGACCTTCAAAGTCAAGGTCATTTATGAGAGAAGGTCAAGGTCTGTCAGGTTATTTTTAAGGGATATCCTTGAAGATTATTATGTTCAAGTTTGAAGACAATCCATTCAAAAATAACAAAGTTACAGCCAATAACAGCATGAACAAGCAAAATTTGGAATTTTAACCTTGAAGGTCAAGGTCATTTATGGATGAAGGTCAAGGTTGGTGTGGTCTACTGAAAGGTCTTGTCCCAAGGGTTGTTGTGGCCAAGTATGAAGACAATACACTAAGAAATAAAAAAGTTATGATCCAGGTACAAGTTTGCAGACAGGAACAGCAACGGCTACGGCAACGGCAACTCCGTCGCGACTATAACAATACCTCTACTTTAAAAAAAAAAAGTCGAGCTGAAAAATTACATTTATAGTAAAGAACAAGTCAATTTATACCAAGTTTAGTCCTATATTAATACATTAAAAACAAAAATAAAAACATGACCAGCCTGTGGACAAAGCCAAAAATAGATATCACTAAGAAAAACTAAATTATAAAGTTACATGCCCTTTAGAATAGCATTCTTAATTAAAAACTGAACAAGCATCTAAGTATAATTTCAAGCGATTAACTAAGTAAAATGAATTTAATAATTATCTGCCCTTTGAATGGTGTTAATTTTGTTGACCAAGTTTAAAATGAATAGTTTTTACAGTTTCTGAGAAAACAGACTTCAACAAAAAGGTCAACCAACGCTGACATTAATGCAAGAGTTAACAATAGCTCCGCGTTTTTCTTAAGAAAGAAAAGCTAACAAACTCAATAGGAACAAGTACATATATATAAACATGATAAAAGTTGCTCGATTGAAGCTTATTAGTATTAGGTATTAGTAATGTTTTACACATGCACTTTTTTCAGATACATGAACTTTGTGATGTCACTTTAAGTTTAGATTTTATATCTCCTTTTGTTTATAGTTTACAATATTACATGTTCCTTGTCTTGGGGAGTTTTTATTTATCTGAGCAATTTCACGGCCATCATGGCCCTTTTGTTAAATATTGCCACAACTTGAAATATATTTTACTCAACAACATCTAAATGAAGATCTGTATTTATTTATTGTATTCTTTTAGATGTCGTTTTTATATTACAGACTGATGGTATTGTACAAGCTTTTGTAGACTCTAGTATGGGGTCAAGTATAGAAACTTTAAAACTGCATGTATATGTCAACAATGGAGAAAAGAATTAGCCTACAGATTAAGTTAAGCATTTATCATTTTCGTGAACAAATTGAACAACCAATAAGATTTTTCTTTTTCGACTTTTGTTAGCTTTTGTGATCACTTTTCATAATTCAGTGTCTGTCTATCCTAAACTTTAAACAACATCTCATAAACCACTCATCCAATTTCATCCAAACTTCACAGGAATGTCACCTTTGAAAATTGTTCAAAGAATTTAATTCCATGCAGAACTCTGGTTGCCACGGCATGTTATAAGTCAACATAACTCACACATCTTCGACTTACTCTTCTAACTCTATCCCTTTCACTTTGAGAACTTGGTAGATCAGCTGAAGTACCAGTAGCTCCTGTCATAACTAAAGTATAAAGAAAGTAAAATTATTTTAATAGCCGTTTGTAAATCTGTTGACTTTTTAGCAAATAAGAATTTGCATTACAACAGTCTAATTGTTATGGATTATTTACTTTAGTACTACCAGTCAAAGACTACATTTCTACATGATAAAAACATAACTTTAGGTCATATTAGATTAAACTAAAGAGAAGATAAATATGTTTATTCTTAGATAAGTATACATGTATGATACAAAAGATTAATAATTCACAGAGGACAATACACCAGACAAATCAGTATCATCTTTGAATAATGACCTCCACGTCTTAGAATCCTCAAGACACGCATTAAATTTTATGTGAATACTTTAAATAGTTATGAAGATTGATGTTGCTGGAGAAAAAATGAACCAGAAATTTTCTTAATTCAAAAATGGCCATTATTCAGTCAAAATTCCTGTCAGAATTATTAGTGCTGCAAATCAGCCCATTTTACTAGCCTATTTAGAGGGGTAACTGGTCTATGTCAGCCAACAGCAAGTTTCATATACCAAAATGTTCGTCTGGATCTGTAGTTTCTGGAATAGATATTCATTTGGCCCAACCCCGATGCGAAGCTAAGATATCCAAGATGGCGTCAAAGATGGCCGCCAAATCCCTAAATATTCTAGTATTTTTACGTTGGCTTATTTCCTTTTTCAGTTTTGTAAATCAATTAAAATTTTGCATAAAATTTCTTATTTTCAACCTACTCATGCTATAAATTTTGACTTTATTGATTTTTTTCTAGTTTTCATCGCCTAATTTAAACAAAAGAAGAAAAAATATGTTGCAAACTGGGTGTGCTTTCTGAATATGTGTAACTTAATAGTTTTATTCTTGTTTAAACTGAATAACATTCATGATTTCGTTTAATACAGCTTTAAAACTATATCTACACATATTTAGAATAAGTAAGAATAAGCAAACTATGCCATAAATGTGTTTTGTTGATCTAAATTCATATACAAAGTGGGTGGGGTATTACGAATTTAAATTAAATACTTTTTAGTTTTATATTATAATAGTGTTATTAAAAAGTTTAACACTTATATTTAATTGGTTAGTGATGAGACATCTTACCTTTCATAGAAAATGCCCTGCATGTGTGTCTAAATGTTGAAATATCTCTTTTATTTGTTTTATGCACACAATAAAGAACTAATTTACTGACCTGCAATTCGGTATTTGCGTTGACCTTGTGCTTGTCTTTTGTTAAGGATTTGTTTGCAAGTTTGTTTCTCCTTAGCCATAAACATTCATTGCTAGTCTTCAAATGGGATTTTGATTTTAATTGTAGGTGATTGTCACTGTTCAAGACCCATAAGATAAGCATTTATTAGGAATTTATTAACTTACAGAATTTTTCGGACCACAATCATCATTATTGAAGGTTACATCCCTCTAACATGTTTTTATTTCAAAGAGTTATACTACTTCATAAATAAGAGAATTTTTAAATCTTTATTATGCAGGCTGTTGATTTTAAATATTCGAGCGTGCTGTCTGACATGCAGCTCTTGTTTTAAGGCATTGGCTTAACATATGATAATCTACAATTGAACCATATTTGGAGCTTTGTCATTATTGATGACGGATATAATATATACATTAAAATGTAAAATGTAATTTGCTAGAACATTTAAAATTGGTAGGTTATTCAGTTTACAGTAAGAGACTTTTCTGATAGACTGGATCTGAATTATGAATAATATATTATATAAATATATATATATAGTATATATATAAATTGAGTGAATTGAAAATATATATTATTTTCTTTTTAGCTCAACTATTCGACGATTAAGGACAACTATCCTAGTCGCCCGAGCGTCGGCGTTAAAGTTTGCGTACCATCTCAAAGTCCATTGACATATGACATTGAAACTTGCACACTTGTTTACCATCATGCCCTCCTCTTGAACACTTGAGGAGGTCTATCAAGCATTTTGACAGAATTATGCCCCTTTTTTCAACTTTGAATTTACAGTACCACCTCAGATAATTTCAAAATTCCATCGACATATCGCTTTGAGACCTTGCACACTTGTTCACCAACATAATCTCAACCTGTGTACAGAGGAGGTCACTGTATCAAGCTTTTTTACAATATTATGTCCTATTTTTTTACTATCAAGCACTGAGAATAGTCAAGCACGCTGTCCTACTGACAGCTCCTGTGTATGATTTTGAGCATTTTGTTTCAAGTTTGTTGTTAACTTCATGGGAGGAATTAAGAATAGCTTTCACTTGGACGAAAATAGCTAATCTTTTCCCTGGCGGGTACTTGATAGTAATACTATGTGCTAGGGGGCGTAGAGTAACATGCACTTTCCAGTACCGTCCATGAACAGGCTCAATCAAACCGAGTCTGCAACAGCAGGTTAACAGTGTTATATTAATAGGTCCTTCGGGAGGATGGTGATGTTTGTGTCGGTAGTTTTCAATCCGGATCACGGCAGTAACCATATTGAATTTACCAGAGCACAGTTCAGCCACCGAATCGTTCCTGGACAGGCTGTCAAGCAGTTTACCAGTTCTAGTTGCTCTCACTTTCGCAAGGAACTGAAACTTCTGTACAAAACAGAGCAGTGGTACAGTGCGAATAACCGTAGAAACTATTTCATGATCAATCACAACGAAAGTGACCTGCCCGTCCGGGAATCAAACACGGGTTGCCCGATTCACAGTCCAACGCTCTACCTATTGAGCGAACCGGACGACTTGGTCTTTCGGGATCATTGATTGCAAACCTTTATAGTTGAGGTTTGGATACTACTTAGTCGGTACTAAGAGACGTGAGATACGGTCTCTCATGAACAGACCCAATCAAACTGAGTTTGAATTATCAACTTTGCCATGTTTAATTGCTCTCATAAGATCTTCTCTTTTCCTGATTTTTACAATCATAATGTCAATGACATGTTAGTTTACTTTATTTACTTTTATATTGTTACTAGAGGGATTTTATGTTAAGTCTCTCTACTATTTCACAACCGGAAGCTATACGTTGCATTAAATAGCATTTACCGCTACCTAGATGATATCCTTAACATGAATAATCAAATTTGATCAAGTGAAATCTTAAATAAATCTAAGTGAACGTAAAATGAATAAAACAAACTCTTAATATTTTCAAATTTAAACATTTCTATCATTAACAATAAGATAGTAATTAAAATCTATGATAATTGTTTTTTTTTCAAAAACAATGTAACGATGTTAACTGTTCACATGTACTTCATGCAACATCATATTGGGTATATATATTTCTAAGTTAATTAGATTTGCCTGGGCCTGCTGTCGTGTGGATGATTCTAATGAACGCAATTTATTTATTTCTGGAAAACTTCTTTAACAAGGCTATCGCTATCATAAATTACGTAAATATTTTACAAAGTTCTGTCGTCGTAATTCAAATATATTTAAGATTTAATTGTACTTTAAAAACTCTTTTACGCCTAGGTATAAGCAGGCCTGATTTATGTGGAGATGACAGCTTATCTGTGGCATGCAGGCTTCATAACCTCTGATCCCCTTTCAAAGTTCCATGTTATTTAGTTCCGCTCATTGTTTTCTTGTTTAGGGCACACACATTCTTGTACTTTGGGACCATACGCCGCTTTCTATGGAATGACACTAACGTGTTCCATGATAACCACATTATAAGCGCGTCTGCGGTTGTTTCTAAATCCAAAAGTTCACCATAACCATGATTAAATGTTGAATTCTGCTTAATTCGGTGCTAGGGGGCGTGTACTGTAGTTTGCACTTGACAGTGCCGTTCATTAACAGGCTCAATCAAACCGAGCCTGCAACATTTTCGTTTTTGACGTTTTGTGCGTTCTTAATTGTTTTAATTTCGTCTTCTGTCTTGGTAAGTGATGTTCTTGTTGCTCTGCCTGCCTTTAAGGCATCGAGTACTTTGGTTATGGTAATTAGGCTGTACCTTAATTTTACATATTTACACGATCATGTATGTATTTTATCTATTTCGTCTAATGTAACCATAACAATTGTTAGAATTTCACTTGGCGGGGATTAATTTTATTTACACTGTGTCGTCATACAGGAACATACCGGTAGTGGTAATTGCAAGTTACCTACCATCCACACCCTCTAGCACCGGCTTAAGCAGAATTCTCAGTTTTATATAAACTGGTACACTTTTAAAGGAAGTGAAGACACGTCCACATATGTATTCATACGAAAGTGATCATGGTATCTTCAATGTTAAATGTTCGTGCAATTTCACGACATACAACTAATTGTCCACAAGAAATAGAGAACAATGGGCGAAACTAAATAAAATGGATTTATATAACGGGATCAAAGGCCAAAATATAATCTTTAAAAGCAGGTAACATATCCAAAGGCTTATTATACACTATTTAAAAAGAAATACTAGAACCACACATCTCGAAAAAGGTCAAATAGAAGGAATTAAAATAGCACAAACACAATTATAATGCCAAGAACGATTTTCATATAAACATTATGTTTTATCCGACTACTATGCATGTTTCATGAAACCGAAGGTCAACAGAGTAATGATCTATGTAGATAAAATATCAAACTTTTTAAATGACTATTTTGTCAATTTAAGAAACTTTAAAAAATAAATTACATTTCATTTGACATAAAAAGGTGTGTAACATATAAAGAGCAAAGGTTGTATTGCATACATTGTACTTTTCAAATCCTTAGGTGAACTTACAACAAAATCATGCTTATTAAATTGGTTAGACATTTTTGAACAGATTTTTAGATCTGATAGGATGAAAATCACCTTATGATTATTAACTTACGTAAATATTGTCATTCCATATAATCAGTATAATCGAGAGGTCAGAGTTTCTCTAGATTTTTATTCGTAGTGGGTGGGGTACGATTTGAACAACAATTCATTAAATAACCAGAAGCAAATTGTCATATTCCTGGTTTATTATGTTAATCAGTTACATGGACTGCACTAAAGAAGCTATAATTTGACAGAAACACAAAATTTGGGGAAATAATTGATAGAACAAAAAAGTACCAGTTACAACCTTACATTGTAAAACTATTTTAATGTACCGCCTCTCATTTTATATGTCTTACTGCATAATTACAAAGAAAGATTTCTTAAGATATGATAGGAATGCATTAAAGCATTACTCTCATGAATACACTACAATAGTGGAATAACAAATAAATAATAAATATTTCTCTGTTTAAGCTAAGACAAGAGTATCATAGCACAAACCCATAAATTTAGCTTTATTTTGCTTAATTACGTATAAAAAAAGCAAAAAGCAATCTGTTTTCTCAAATAAAATTAAATCTCTTCGTATAAAACGCTTTAAATGATATCTTCCGTGCAAAAATTTTCACATTGAAATACAAAAGCGGCGAAACAAATATGAGCAATATATTAAATTCTAGAATATTTAGGGATTTGGCGGCCATCTTTGACGCCATCTTGGATTTTTAAGCTACGCATCGGACTTGAACCAAATGAATATTCATTCCGGAAACTTAAGACCAAGACGAATAATTTGGTATATAAAACTTGCTGTTGGCTGACATAGACCACTTCGGTGTCATTTTACCCTATGAATTTGCAGCACTATATAGGCTTTTGGATAGTGACCTCTGGTTATGACCCCAAAGACTTGTATTAAGTTTCAATACCTTCAGCAAGACTTGATCCAAGAATTTTCTGAATTAAATAGGGCTATAATTCAGTCGTAGTCTATGCTAGAGTTATGGGCCTTTGACCTTGACCTCAATGATATCAAAGTGATGTACATTAAGCTTCGAGCAAATATCTTTACCAAAATTTGTTAACACACTTTAAACTAGCTTATAAAATTCTGGCCCATGGCAAATATCAAAAGAGTAGCCAACTTTAGCATTTTGTAAGCAAAGAATTTTAGAGCAAAAAAAAAAAAGAAGATATATTTACAACCATCGGCCTGTAATGTTGCTGATCCTTGACCAGTAGTAGCTGGATTACCAGGTTGTGTTGCCTGAAAAAAATAAATATTCAAAGGTCAGTAACAATTTTAACTTATAATCAATCATGATCCTATCCTGTAAACATATCAAATTCATACACAATACAGGTCTACCACGACAGAAAAATGGTACCAATTTAACTAATTTAACATCTTTCTGTTAGCAGCTAATTATGCATCAATTACACAATTTACAATGTGTATCATAGGCACTAAAAAATCAAGGAAGTGAATTTGAATGACAGTTTGACAGGCTATCAAAATTAAGTGGTAATATTAAATAGTTTATGCTTTTATTAAGTTGCCAAGACAGTAATTACACAAGTAACTTCCTATTTTTACCATTGCCAAGTGTTCTGTAGTTAATCCATTTTCTCTTGGAGGGTCCTGACGTAGATTAGACTCTTGATTTGCATGTCTTGAAATGCTATTGTTTCCATCCATTCTCTGAGCTCGATTTTGATGCTCAACTAGGTTTGGCCATGGAAGGAATCGTTGAGCTTCATTGTAAGTTGCTCCGGAGGGAACAATTTCTGAAAAAAGTCTACGCATCTGTTGAGCAAATGAACATACTCCCTGCTGTTGGTAATGGCTTCCTGAGACACATAAACTATCATGGTTTCCTTGCATAACTTGCACATGATGTGCAAGGTTAATTCCATAGATAGCCATTGAAATGTTATGAGCTAAATTACAGATATGTCTATGCCTTTCCAGGAAGACATTCAAATGTCTGTCTCCAAGACGTAGATGATACTGCTGTAATGAGCGTCCACAGAAAGCACAAATTATATCTGAATTATTGTTACAGAAAAACCCTTCTCTGGCTAATAAAATACTGATACCTCTTTCTAGATCAACTCTCAAGCAGAATGTACCAAATCTGTAAGCTTCTTCCCTTGCTTCTGCTGGTATGAATGAAACACTTATTCTTACTGCCCAAAGATCATATATCGTTTGTGTTGGTTGGGAGCATTTATAAATAGATGCAAATGTGTCATTTTTCTCTAAACATTTAGTGTTCTTTTTGAAAAATAAAAACATATGAAATCTCATACAAATATCAAAAATTATATCATATATGTTTATCTTCGGCTGTCTAACTAAAACTTCATCACTTCTTATTTCAGTGTTTTTCAGATTTTCAATATTCCCTTTGCTGTCATCTGCATCTACCTCATTTATACTTGAAACACTCTGATCTTGTTCATAAAAAGCTCCCAGATCTGACTCATTTTCAGGCTCATTATCAGTAAGATCAAAAACTTCATCTGAATCTTCACCTTTCTGAACATCCATTTCGGGTTCTTCCACATTGTCATTCATTTGCTCTGTCTGGCTGTCATTCTCACCCTTCAATATGGAACATACAGGCTGACAGCATTGAAATGATGGATTACCTTCAGAATGTTCCAAGTTCCTGGATACATGACCAGTCTCTTCCTGTTGCTTGGACTGGCTACGAGGGCAAACACCTGTTGCATCCAACTCCTCTTTTTTTTCATTTATCTTACTTTCACCACTGCATTCCGGTAAATTTGAACTTTCTAAATGATTAAGAGGTCTTTCAGTTTGCTGCTCTGGTGTAGTTTTAACTTTCCTCAACTTCTTTAGGGTTCTTATTTTCACTCTCATCACTCGAATTCATTTCACAAGTCTTTCCAGTTTTATCCATGACTTAAAGAATGTACTTTATATTGAAAAGTTTATGAAACTGGTGTATTGTCCACAACGGAGAGCAAAACAAATAAAGAAAGACAGCAAAAATCTTGTCACAGAATTATCTAACATTCTAATGCATGGGTTTCCTTTTTCTTTTATGCATTACAAGTCTTTATTATGTTGCTGTAAGTTCTTTTTACCTGAAAATGTAAAATAATACATAAAAATTTATGAAATTATCAAGTTTAAGTGAATTTAACAATTACAATAAGAGCCATCGCCTAGTGGGGCCCTACTTCTGGTTCTACTTTTTCATATTTCTATAGCCAAACAAATTGTCATCAGAGTAAGAATACGCATCATTTTCTTGTACAAAAAATATAACTCAAATTTCATATTTGACATTTACATTCAATGTCAGTAAAATGTCAAGGTCACCTTTGAAGGTGATTCCAAATCCACACCCGCCACCTTATCTATTTGTAAACAAAGGGCCATTGGCTCAAAAGCGCTCACCTGAAAAAAGACTATATTTGTGTAAGGGCCAATTTTGAGACTAGTGGAAACTTTGAACAAGTTTTGAGGACATATAGATGATACCATCTTCCAAATATCAAAGTTCTAAGCCTTATATCTTCTGAAAAGAAGAATTTTTAAGTTTTCACTATGTTTATAGTGAAAATCAATGACCCCCAGATTGGGGCCAATTTTGACCCCAGGAATGTAATTTGAACAATGTTGGTAGAAGTCTACTACACACTGTTTCATGTCTAACCTCTGACAATTCAAAAAAGATGATTTTTTAAGTTTTTACTATATACTTTTAAGGAAAATCAATGACCCCAGGGCTATAATTTGAATAATATTTTGTAGTTTCATTAGATGATGCTATACACAAAATATCTTAGCGCGGTGTCCTTGCACTTTCAAAAAAAGAGTTTTAAAGATTTCATTTCAAAAAATTATTTCTAAGGCCTTTTGTCCCACATGTCCAATGGAGCAGAACCATTTGAACAATTTTAGTAGAGCTTCATGCTAGGAACAACTCAGGTAAATTTCATTAAATGTGTCCCATGGTTTCTGATAAGAAGTTGTTTGTAAAAAAATGTTGACAATCCATGTACTGACTCAGACGATGGACAAATTGTGATGAAAAAAGCTCACCTTGAGTATTTGACAAGGTGTCTAAAGGATATAAGGAAAACCGGCAATGCTACAGATCATCTAAGATAATTAGCATTAAGTGTATTAATTGAGTCAAAAAATGTGACCACTAGAGTATTAACAAGGTATTTTTTAGCTCCTGTGACCTTGTTTTTCATCCGAGATGACCACATGTCGAACTCATCCAAGCAATTACCTAGACAAGCATCCTGACCAAGTTTGATGATGATTGAGTCAAATGTGACTACTAGAGTGTTAACAAGGTTTCTCTATTTTTAGCTCCTGTGACCTAGTTTTTCATCTGAGATGACCCATGTTCGAACCCATCCGAGCTTTTACCAGACAAGCATCCTGACAAAGTTTCATGACAATTGAGGCAAAAATGTGACTGCTAGAGTGTTTAACAAGGTTTTTCTATTTTTAGCTCCTGTGACCTAGTTTATCATCCGAGATTACCCATGTTCGAACTCATCCGAGCTATTACCTATATAGCATCCTGATAAAGTTTGATGATGATTGAGGCAAAAATGTGACAGCTAGAGTGTTAACGAACAAGTGTGGGCGGACGACAGACTACATACATTCAACAATCCTAAAAGCTCACTCTGAGCTAGCTCAGGTGAGCTAAAAACAAACAGGGCATCCATGGATAGATGGGAGAAACAAAAAGAGGGCCAAGATGGTTCTAGATTGCTCACCTGACCCATCTCATCTGAGCAATTACTTAGACAAGCATCCTGACCATGTTTGATGACAACTGATTCAAAAATGTGACAATAAGAGCGTTAATAAGGTTTTTTTTCATATTTGGGTTAAGTGTGACCTAGTGTTTGACCCCAGGTAACCCATATTCAATCTTGACCTAAAAATCAGTGACACATACTTGCAGACCAATATCCAGGATATTTGGATTAAAGCAGTAGCCACTAGAGTGTTAACAAGATATTTCTTTTTAGCTTCTGTGACTTAGTTTTTCATCCAAGATGACCCTTGTTGGAACTTATTAGAGCATTTAACTAGACAAGCATCCTGACCAAGTTTGGTGACAATTGAGTCAAAAAATGTGACCACTAGTGTTAACAAGGTTTTTCCATATTTGGGCAGTGGGACCTTATTTTTGACCCCAGGTGACCCATATTCAATCTTGAGCTAGAAATCATAAAAACGTACTTTCAGACCAATTTCCATGATATTTGGATCAAAACAGTAGAAACTACAGTGTTAAAAAGATTTATCTATTTTTAGCTCCTCCGAGATGACCCATGTTCTAACTCATTCTAGCAATTACCCAGACAAGCTTCCTGACAAAGTTTGATGATGATTGAGGGAAAAATGTTTGTGATGTTTAAATATGGTCGTTGAATTTCAAATTATCACTGAATTCAACTCCTAAATTTATACGAATGCCGGTTGGCTATTTCCAAGCTTTAGCCTTTCATTTTGTAGACATATTTCTTTTTATGTGGAGAAGATGAAAATTGCATAATTACGCATTTTTTCACATTTTTTCAGAGCTAAGTTGTCATGATTACTTATTGGCCGATCACACATTATCATCAGCGAATAAAGGTATATTTGATTATTATCTGCGATGTCATTTATGTAGATTAACAAGAGCGATCAGTGATCACATGTGTCGCCTCATAATGGCCAATTTCATGTTGGGACAAGTTTTGTGACAGACAGACGGACAGTGCACAACTAGACTTGGTACTGATCATTCCTGTAAAGTTTGGATGAAATTGCACCAGTAGATTATGAGGAGTAGTGGGGACAAGCTTTTGTGTATCTGGCAACATACAGAAAAAAAACACCTTTTTATCAAAGGGCCATAACTCGGCCACAAATCATTCAACCGAAAAACCCGTGCAATATAAGCAAGGACTTGAGCTACAGATCAATCCTGTAAAGTTTCATTGAAATTGCATTAGTGGTATAAGAGAAGTAGTCCGGACAAACTTTAAAAATAAAAATTATTAAAGGGCTATAACTCTTACAAAAATCATTGAACCGGAAAATTCTGACAACATGCACAACAAGACTTGGTACTGATCATTCCTGTAAAGTTTGGATGAAATTGCACCAGTAGTTTATGAGGAGTAGTCCGGACAAGCTTTTTGTGTATCTGGCAACACACAGAAAAAAAACACCTTTTTTATCAAAGGGCCATAACTCAGCCAAAAATCATTCAACCGGAAAACCCGTGCAATATGCGCAAGGACTTGAGCTACAGATCAATCCTGTAAAGTTTCACTGAAATTGCATTAGTGGTATAAGAGAAGTAGTCCGGACAAACTTTAAAAATAAAAATTATTAAAGGGCCATAACTCTGACAAAAATCATTGAACCGGAAAATGCTGACAATATGCACAACTAGACTTGGTACTGATCATTCCTGTAAAGTTTGGATGAAATTGCACCAGTAGTTTATGAGGAGTAGTCCGGACAAGTTTTGTGACGGACAGACGGACGGACAGACAGACGACGGAGAAGTGATCCCCGTAGAGGCGACACAAAAAGAGTGTTGGTTCCTTGAGGAAACACCAGATGTTACTGAAGCTAAATCAGATGATGTGTTGTCCACTTAACTACTTGCTTAATTGTTCTATTAGATTTAAAGGAATCAATCCAATGCCTAGTATTGCCGGAAATACCGTTATACTCTAGTTTGTGAGATAAACGACCAAGAGAAACTTTATCAAATGTTTTAGAAAAGTCTACTTGTGTACTGGAATTTAGTGTTTTTATGATGTCATCGTTCATCATTAATAGTTGTGATTCACAAGATCTTTTTGAGCGAAATCCGTGCTGATTTTCATGTAAAATACTTTGAGATCAAGATGGTTCATTATTTGTGACACTACTATATGTTCAAGAATAGTTTATAAATATTGATTGGTCAAAACAAGTAGATGACCACTATTGATTTTGGGGTCACAAGGTCAAAGTCACAGGGGCCTCAAATGTCAGAATGGTGTCTTCTCATTATCTTGGTAACAATCATGGCAAAGTCTTCATATTTCACATATTGATTGGTCAAAACTAGTAGATGACCCCTGATATTTTGGGGGTCACTAGGTCAATGTTCTAGGTCACAGGGGCCTTAAATGTCTCATTACTCTTGAAAACTATTTATCACAAAGTCTTCATTATTTTTCTTTTTTCCATAAATTGAACACTCCCATGTACCCATTTAACGCAAGTTTCTACAACAAAATTACCAATTATGTGAGTCACAAAGCCATATATTTCACACATTAATTGGTCATAACTAGTAGATGACCCCTATAGATTTTGGGGTCACCAGGTCAAAGGTCAAGGTCACAGGGTCTTTAAATGGTAGAATGGTTTCAGCTCATTATCTTGAAAGATAATTATCACAAAGTCTTCATATTTCACAAAGTGATTGGTCATAAACAACAGATGATCCGTATTGCTTTTGGGGTCACTAGATCAAAGGTCAAGGTCACAGGGGCCTTAAGTGTCAGAATGGTTTCCACATAAAATCTTTAAGATTTTTTATCACAAAGTCTTCATATTTCACATACTGATTGGTCATAACTAGTAAGTGACCCTATTGATTTTGGGGTGGCTAGGTCAAAGGTAAAGTTCACAGGGTTCTTGAATGTTAGTATGGTTTCTGCTCATTATCTTGAAAACTATTTATCACAAAGTATTCATATTTCTAATATTGATTGGTCATAACTATTAGATGACCCCTATTGATTTTGGGTCACTAGTTCAAAGTTCTGGGTCACAGGTAGAGGTGTAACGCTTCATCGCGATCTGCCCTGTCCTCGATGTCTGCATCGTAATGAAATTACAAATTCCAAATATATTTGCGATGCAATACATATTTCACCTCCGATGTATCGATATAGTGGGAAAGTATCACAATACACTAACAATATCTTTCCAGAATATAAGGACAAACGTATTTTTTGAAAGACTGAGGAAAGAAAAATAGCTCGATGAAAACAATGAACAAGAGCAACTATTATCATATCATCATTGTCATCTCGTTTCCCCATGTCCGCAATAATTTAACGGTAACTAACCAAGTTTTAGCAATTCCATATAAATGGGCTTGTGTTCTTTGAAGTTGTTTATAATAAAAAAAATTATTTGAGATCTATGCGTTTTCAAGAAAAAACAACAAACAAACATGAATTTGTAATTTTATCTAGTCGCACTTGATGTCGAATTAAAATAGTGATGATGACGACATTCCCATGTGATATTCGTCATGTATTTATACTTTCACTTCCGTTGACATCATTTTCCTGTAACAAACAACAAAACAAACAAACAGAAAACATGTACACTGCAAAATATTTAGTTAATCCTCCCTGGTCATATAATTCACGAGTTTTGGGAACATTGTAGTTTGATAGTTTTGTATAATGTAGAAGACCGGACGTGGAGTCTAAAAGCGTGTCACAATTAATATGTTTACAGATTAGTCATTTAATGCCCACAATTACATTGCTGATATTTTGAATCTTCAAGAGATATTTCTTTGATTTTAGCAGCAGCACCACCACAATTTAAGCAGTTTCGATGATAGACTGCAACAAATATGCCACTAGAATCAGTCAACTACTACTTCAACTACTATTACTATCAAGCAAGTTAATCGCTAGTATGGGATCAAACGTGTTAAACTACTGTACACAATTCAATCATTTTGTATTCTGCAGAAGTATGTAGGATTGAAAGAGAAAGAGATTTTGGAAGCGAATATTAAATGAGGTAACACATTTTAACACAAATGCTATAGATTGGTATCTACCTTCTGATGATGACACGAATGCCTGTACAGTCTTTTAAACATACTGAATATGAAAATTGATACAGGTGCTCAGGTCAATATTCTCTTAAGGTCAATATTCTGATCATTAGGTAAATAAGAATTAGTACTTCCAACACAAAAGTAATAAGCAATTATCTAAGTATAACTATTGCAAGCAATACACCAAAGTCCCCAACAACACTCTGAAGGGCCATGTTCAATCAATAGGCTTCGATCTTGAAGGTAACAGTGTTCTTAAAATAGATTTTACCTAATCACCACTCCATCACCTGTACTGACTTTATGACAAGCGATTAGGAGTAACAATATACATGATGTAAATCAGCGGATATTTGCAACTTTGTTAACATGCAATATTTTAGAAATTTTATACAATTGTAGAAAAGCAAACGAGTTGGAAATAGAATTTAGTGTGAAAAGAAAAGGGACAGCTAAACACTACTTTTAAGTTACATTTAAACATATGTCACGATCTGCTCTGGCCTCTATAGGGTAAACTAATTTTAAGTCGGACGCGATACAGAGTCGGACATTTTTGACGCTTATTTTACAGCAATTTACTCACTTGGATCATCGTAAAACATAAACATACCGCGAGATAAACAATCTTACTCACGCGCACCGTTTTCAATACCCTGATGACGTATTTCCGGTCTTTTCCAAAGTCAAGCACAACAAACCACAAAACGCGCGAAAATTTGAAATCGTTTTCAGGTAAAAATCAAGAGTTGTTCATCTTTGACTGTTACTAAATTTGGCTATATTACTAAATGAAGATATTTAAACCATGTGTATATAGTTAATAGTCATTTTTTCTTTAAATAATGACTATATTTATCCATTTGCTATTGTGCAATAAAATGTGGCGTGATTATTGTTAGATTATATTATATGATGTTAAGTCGGACAGCTGAAAATGTTAATTCAATGCAGAGTCGGACACTGTCCGGCTCAACATCATCATTTCATATTTAATTTAATTGATTAGTTCTAAATCATACATTAACAAATTTAGTATATTTTCTTGAATCTTGTCCTTTTCCTATTTTTTTTGGCGCAAAAATACATAACAAAGATAAACTATTAAATGATTAAGTCCTAGATATATAAATTTCTTTGAGTGCATAATTTGAATAATCTGTACATATCCAATGTTTTCACATGACAAAAATTCGAGATCATAAGATATGATAGAATATCTTCGCTTTTCTCAGTTATTTTTAATCTCTTATAAATTATTTGAAATATTAACTAATACATTTAATTATGATGCTCTGTCTTCTGTTTATTTCAGTTTCACAAACTTGTAATAGGAATAAAAGAACGTCTATTGAATATTTACTGATTCTCAATATCCAGCAAAAAGAAACGAGTTAGTATTAAAAGTAATTATTATTTCTTTATTTAGTTTTGGTCAATGAAAATGAAGAGAGACAAGAACTTCGCTAGACCCATTTAGTTTTTGTAAATACTTCATGATTTGTAACCAATTTAGTGTTCGAAATTAATTTATAAGTAGTTGATTTGCAAAAATGATTTGAGTTAAGTGACTTGCAAAAATAAATGCGTAACACTATTTGAAGCATTATTATTCTATTACACAAGAATTGTTTTAAACATAATTACTTTTAGATATGCATTTCCTAAAACAGTCTTCTAATTCTCAGATAAATATGATATTCAGATGTTTACGTAACAAAAAAAGTTACTGAAATAATGCGTGTTTATTTTTTTTTTTTAAAATACCGCTGACTTGCGTTTCCGTTGTAAAATTAATATAAATTCAATTATTTTTGTTTGGCGACATTTGATTTGGAAAATGCTCAAGGTACAATGTGTGGGTTATTATATTTTAAATTTTATGTATCAAAATAAAACTTTTTGATGTTGCTATATAAATTTAACTGTTTCTTGTAAGGAGTACTGTGCTTTTACATATGATAAGAATAATTATCGTAAAAGTAAACACTTTTCTTTATCTTTTCTAATATTCAGGATGAAGAATGTTATTATCCGTGGTTTATTTACTGTTGGTATGCACCATTGGGGGAGAAAAGAATTAGAAGTCGGGATTCTGTATTATTGCAAAAAGGAAATTGATAATCCAAAAGACCAAAACGCTATTGCCGTGTACAGTGACGTAAACTTGCAGAACAAAGTGGGCTATTTAATTAAAGAGGATGCATCTAAACTTGCACCAGTTATGAACCTCATCTCTGGAAAAATATATTTAAGAGCAAAATTTGCTGCAGAGAAGTTTTCACGCTTCAAAGGTCCCAAACAAAACTGTAGTATTGGATTTAAATGTTCTGAAAGTATGGCAAACTTTATTGTAGAGAACCTTGGTCGTACATATGAAGTAAAAGTCTTTTAAATCGATATGTAAATACAATTACACCAGAGTTATCATTGTAAAAGACAGTATTCCTTACATGAAGTGATCTTATTGTGAAATAAATGGTTTAATGATTTTGATTGTTTGCTTATGATTTATACATTTTTTTTTCAGCAGATATGAGGGACTGGTCTGCGGAAGCTATGTCGTCGGCATTAGCTGCCGTTCGAAATGGTATGTCTATTAGAAAGGCGTCAGAGAAATATCAGGTTCCAAAATCTACGCTGTATGATAGGGTTAATGGGTCTGTCGAGGAAGGAAGTAAATGGGGCAACGATAGCCATTTTAGTAAAGAGGAAGAAAATGAAATGATAAATGCCGCCGTCAAACGGGCTGAGAAGGGCTTGGGATTTTCGAAGGGTTCGTTTCTAAGGTTTGTTGGAGTTTATGCTGAGGAGAAGGAAAACCCTTTTAAGAAGGGCAAACCATCAGACATGTGGTGGCGGGCCTTAAAGTCAAGACACCCAACCTTTTCTTTAAGATTTCCTGAAGCTACCGCAACCAGTCGCCATAATGCCATGACTAGGGAAAGGATTGCAAAGTATTTCAAAGACTTGAAGGAAGTCTATGATCATACAGATTTGCATCATTTCCCTAGTCGAATATGGAATATGGATGAAACCGGGATTAATCTTCCCATAAGCCATGTAAAGTTTTGGCAACTAAAGGCGCTAAAACAGTACATGGTAAATCGAATGTTTCACGGGAGACGATAACAGTTATTGCCTGTGGAAATGCTGCTGGTCGGGCAATCCCACCACACTTCATCATCCCAGGTAAAACTTCCAAAAAGTTGCATGGGTTTGATATTGAAAGTGTTGAGTGTCCTGACTCACCTATTAGAGGTTCAAAGTTTTCTGTAAGTGACTCTGGGTGGACAAAAGTCGGTATAGGGAAACTTTGGTTTGAAAAGACATTTTTACCATGCATTGGAGATGAACGTCCACAACTATTGATTTTTGATGGGCATGGATCACACAGTAGCATAGAATTTATGAAGCTTGCAAGAGAGGAAAATATTATATTGGGTGAGCTTCCAAGTCATACCAGTAATTGGACACAGCCATTTGACCGTGCTGTCTTCAAGTCATTGAAGACAGCATGGAATGCCGAAGTTGATGACTTTGTGAAGCAGACAGGTATATCTTTAGGTCATGCTCAATTCCTGCGAATATTTGGTAAGGCCTGGAAATCCTCCATCCGTTCAGACAATATAGTAAGCGGATTTAAAGCTACTGGCATTCTTCCGTTCAACCCTGAAGCTATTCCAGAAGCAGCATTTGCCCCAAGTGACCTCCAAAATCAACATCATAATACAATAACACATCCGGAACCGGACTCAGAGGCAGCTGTAGCTGTTTCATCAGCATCATTAACATCGGTCTCTCTTTTAACTGAATCAGAGGGCACACCACTACAAGAAAATAGCTCGGATCCGTTCCTCCCCACAGTGTACGATATTAATATTGAAAATGAACTCACGAACGAAAATGCCGTCCAAGTAATTGATCTCCCATTAACTCTTAATCTTGAAAACCAGGATGATAATATGGAAGACATGGAAGATCAAAATTTAACAGTGGTTTCTGACAAAAAAGCACTTAAAGTAATTGAATCAGCATTATCCCCAGATACATTAGCAAAATATTGCGCAGCCTATTTGAGCGGCATTGCCTTAAACGACAAATTATATGAAACTTGGAAAATGTATAAGTCAAAAATAAATGATATTGCACCTAAGGAGGCAACAGCAGTAAACAAGGTCATGGAAGATATGTTTCCATTACCAAAACCAGCAAATGCAAAGAAAGCTCCCGCAAAACGCAAACATACTGGACAAAATTATTTTGTTATAACCGCCGACGAAGTGTATATGGAAAAACTTAACTGTGAAGAAGAAAAAAAGAGAAAAAGTATTGAAAAAGAAAATAGAAAACAAGAACGTGAAAGAAAAAGATTGCTTAAAGCTATAGACACACAAAACAAAGCTAAGAAGAAACAAATCAATAAAAAGAAATGAAAAGTAATTGTTGTACGACAAACGAAAGTATCAACATTATAGTTCGTCACAAAGTAATTTAAAGTTTTGTTACTTAATTAAGAGTTTGTTAGATAGAGAAAATTATTTGTTTTACTTAAAATGGACTAACTTTTTACTTGGGCGTACTTACATACTGTTACTGTTACAATTTTAGTAAAATGATATAGAAAAATATGGTTTATAACAAATAAAAGAATTAAACATTTATATCCATATAAATGTGTTTACTGTTTTCTTTTTTCTTAATTTTTAATTGCTAACAATTATACGATACAAGTAACAATTACATTTTATAAAGTACATGTTTACAGTTAGACCTTTCAAAACTATAGATGAAAGTTTTATATATACTTGCCCCAATTGCATGTTTCCCTTACCAAATCAGTTCATCGAAAGGTTTTGAATGAATTAAGAAATGGTCCATACCAGGTCCGTCGTCATGATTTTGCGATTCGTGCTGCAAATTTGGTGGTTCGAGAGGGTTACGGGGGCATGCTCCCCCGGAAATCTTTTTATTCTAGGATGCTCTCAGGAGCGTTTTCCAGTGTATTTGGCATAGTTTACAGTCTGCCGTAGAACATATTATTTTGGCATATGTCACTGATTTTTACAAAGATGTGCGCGTCGAAAGTTTAAAAGAGTATAAGGTTGACTACCGATCGCATAACGGACGGACAGTTGTATACATAAAATATGAATAATTAATATTTGACAAAAGAAAAATAAACATTACCGGTAATTGATGTTCTTATAATTCTTCATTTTTATCTGATAATTATAAATAAACAAATACAAGAAATATTACATACAGGAACAGAAGTTCGTAGATTGTGTTCACAATATCGTTAAATAGCTTAATTAATTATCAGTTGATTATGTGAATTTTCCCAAAACATATCGCCGTCGTTCGTTTTGGAAACGAAAATAATTTTCATTGATTTGGTTTCGATGGAACTGTGTCGCACGTTATGATATATCTTAATATTTTAAACTGTTTGTATTAAATACTTGTACGTGAACAGCAGTAAAATTTAAGGAATTGTGATGTTATATTTTGTATATAAACATATATAAACGGTAAACTGTCCGACCCCGTGCCATTTTTAAGATAACTTCACACTTCACTTCGTGGTACCCCTGCATGTACCTGGTCAATTAACGTTATCCAGATGTTTAGCGTCATGTTTGTATACTTGCAAATTATTATTTTAAGTATAATGTTATATAAAATTCCAGTCTTCATAGGAAATTGCTTGTATATAACAATTCATGCACTTCTCCTGAACTAATTAGTCGTATTCTAATGAAAACAGGACTGAAATCTTAACGGTCTTGTTAAAAAAAAAGGTGTCCAACTCTCCATCAAAACTGTCCGAGTCACCATCAAAAGCTGGTACCTGGATTAATACGCGAATATTTTCTTTTCTTTTACTTGTTCCCAGCATTTATGACTATTTTTCTGCGTATTAATGAATAACCTCGGGTGTAAGTTCTCTGGAAACCCCATTATGTTTCTAAAAATAGATCTTACACGCAGAAGAAACCGGAAGGTGTCCGACTCACGATCACTTTACCCTAATTGTAATTTAAATCTGTGATAAGAGTTAATATTTATTTTCCAAAAAGAAAAGAAAGGTATTCTAACTGGTACTTCTTGTTTCTCGTAATTTTCGTTGACTCTAATCTTTACTATGTTTTATACTTTTTTCACACCTTTTTTCCATAGGCACTCGGTTCCAAAAGCTTTTATGATTTTGATTTATGTAAAAAAAAATTCATATCATGTATATAAAATACTACAAGGTTTCGCAGCCGCCTTTTTTAAAAGAAGGGAAAGTGCGTTGACGGGTGAAAAATTTTTTAAAAAAAATTTAACGGGCTCCCGAGTCCCCAAATTTAAAACATTTGGTTGATGCGGGTCCCAGGGCAAATATCAAAAAGTGTGGTCCCCGTATTAGCAATAGTCTCAAATTATGGGAATCGGATAGTTTTTTTTAAAGGGAAAATTTACCCCACCCAACCCCACTTCCTTTGTTTTAAAAAACTTTGGCCCGGCTCCCAAAACCCCGTAGTATTTTTTTATACATTTTTGAATTTTTTTTAATTTTTCAAAATAAAAAGTTTTTGGGCCCAAAGTGCCTATGTTTTTTTCGGTTTTTAAAATTCCAATAAACCCTTTTTCAAAATTTGTGAATATAAACTATTTTTAAACACTTTTTAAAGTTGGGGGGTGAAGAAAACCCTTAGAAAAATATAATCATTTCTCAGATAATTAAATGAACACCTTTTAATTATCTTAAAACCCCTGTCACATTTGGGGCGTGGCCTTTTTGGGCCCAAAAAAAATTTCAGAAACAGGGAATGAGCACAGACAGATCCGGGCAAGTTCCACCCAAGGTCACGGCTTATGCATTCCCATTTACACTGTTAGAACCCCGACCAACTATCCGGCTTTTTTGATCATGCTAAACAAAGTCATCACTTCCTTCTCATACAAACAGGGGGTGGAGCTTATATAACACAACAGGAGTGCCATGAAAGAGCAAAAGGAATGCAAATGATCGTGGTGGTTTTAGCATGGCTTGTACAGAGATTTAAGCGGCGTCTCTACATGCTGCCAAACGCAGAGGAAGTGCAAAGAACTTAGTAGAAGTGTAGTCTAAACGCAGATAATCGGCATAATTTAAATTCGTGGAAGCTCCGTAGCATCACCAGATCGCTGTGAGGACGCCGTGAAGATGCCTTGAATTCTCCATGTCATTCATCAAATATTTTTTTTTTTATTGCGATCTCCCGGCTCTTTAATAAATTTAACAACGCATGCCAACGCAGTGCCCAAACGCAGTGAAAGTGCAGTCTAGTGTGACAGGGCCTTAAAGGTTTAGTGATAACGGACACAGTTACAAATAAAAACAGCCTCCAGCAGTGTTTGTTTCTCCAATAATGCACAGCGTTCCGTTACGGCGGCTGTGCCAAATTGAAAATGGGCATTTCAGGCTGGAAAATTTTTGGCTAAATCCAAGCAGGGAGCTGTACAACTTGAAGCTTTCGGCATCTGGGGAATAATTTTTTGGGGTCAGAGAGTTAAAATCATCAGGCCAGTACCCAGGCAATGTTTTTTAAAAATCATCGAGCAGTACCCATGCAATGTTTTTTGGGATTGGGCGTGATTGTGATACAAATAAAACCATTCAATTTTTAAGGGCACCCTGAAAACAATTGCTCGGGCCACACACGCTTCCCGAATAGACCCCCATTGCAACTGGACGTCATGGAAGGGGCACCAAATGTGTCATTCTGTTGTTGAATTGGGGACCGGGCTGCTTGGAGTTTGTTTGTAATTCTGGTTTCACTTTACTAAAAACTTGTTTTTAAATTGAGCTTCAAAAAAATCATTATTGTTAACTTCCCTTTGGTTTAACATGAAATTTCTTGTCGAGCCAAAAACGTTTTTACATGCGGAATTCTTCTTAAGGCAAAGCCAAAATTTTAATTGTTGCAGCAGGCTTTTTATGACGAGAGTCAACACAGAAGTGGTTTGTAGAAAAATTTTTTGTGGGTGAACCATGGCTGCAGAGGATTATCTTATGCTCTAGAACTTCCTTTGTTGCATATTGACCAACTGACTATTTTAAAGATAATCATTAAAATGTTCAAGCTTGAACCCAAGGCCCGCACAGTGGACTTGCATCCATTTATGAAGCACACAGGGCATCCATCCAGAATCAGCCCCGGGATGCACGATCCTTGAATGCTTTCTGTAAAAGAATTCAGCAAAAAATTTGCCCGGGACCTTTCATTTCATGACCACGCAAGGTGTCAAACTTTAAAATAAAAAATTTTAAATTTAAAAACCGCAAGGTATCAAATTTTAAAATTAACTTGGTCCACGAAATTGTCCAAGCGGCCGATCTGCTGTTAAATCTTTAATTGGGCAGGCCATTTCATTTGTGACCTAGGCATTAAATTTATCAATTCTATAGTGGTTTGATTAAATAGTGAGTATTTAAATGGGTAAAAATAGTTCTGCATAGATGACAGTTTATGTAATTTAAGTTTAAAAAATAGTATTAATTTAAAAAATGTTCCTAATCCCCTTCAATGTGTAAATCCCATTAGTGAATTCGAATAGTTTTATTATTTGCTTAAAAGATTCCCCTTTTTCCCAATTTATTTTACCTGGTTAATTAATAATTATGTAAATAATATTAATCTTTATATTAAGAAAAAAATATGCATTGGAAAGTCTGCACTACCGGTATGCGGACCAATTTCCCCCCCAAAATATAAGAGAGAAACCACTTATTGAAGAATGGTATTAATCCAAAAAAAAAAGGGCAGAAAGTCTAGGAAATGAAAAGACCAAAACAGGTTGAGCCCCAATATGCAGCTAAAATCCCTTTTGCCCCTTTTTTAATTTTATCACATGTTTTGGTAAAATGTTCTTTTCTTTTCCCAAATTATTTTTCAGATTTTTGTTAATATTTACCCAGTAGAAAAAAATTTTTCCCAAATTTTTAAAAAAATTTAAAACTACTGTCTTTTATTAAATTTACAAAGCATAAATTTTTGTTTAATCATAAATATGTTTATCCATTAAAGATTATATTTTTAATACTATGTCATATTTGGGTTTAAAATACTTTTATTCCCAGAAATCTATTAAAATTTTTTTTAAAATTTTCCTAAAATATGTCAAAATTTAAATTAAAAGGGACTTTAAACCCTATGTTTGAAAAAGCACTTTTTTTATCATTTCAAATTTATTGGGCCCTTTTCTTTTAAAAACTGCCTTTTTTTTTATGACAATAAATTTTTACTTGTTTGCCAGTAAGTTTTATTTACATTTCAAAAAAGGGGACAAATAGATTATATAATAAACGGGTTTCCCTTCTTTTTAAAACTTTAATTTGGCATTATTTTTAATAGAGCTTACAATAAGGTTATAATATTACTGTTTTTTTGTTTATCCCCCGGGGATCGGGGGGGGGAATATATTTTTGGCTTTGGGTCCGCCGTCCGTCCCCCTTTCCGAATTTCTTTTCCGGGGAGTGGGTTTCTGAAATTTATGGCGGGAAATTCAACAAAACTTTAGGGGGAATCATCAATTCAAGAGGAGATGGCACACCCGGGACCGTCCGCCCTGTCCGTCCGTCGTCCGGCCCCGTCCAAATTTTATTTTTCGAAGTATTCTCTGCAACTACGGGGCGGGAAATTTAAACCCAAATTTTAGGGGAATACCCCTTTAAGAGGAGACCCATATCGTGGGTTGTTCCATATTTTTAACAGGTTTTTCCCCTTAAATTTTATGTATTTAATGCTATAGGAAAAAATCTTTTCCCCCGCTACTTCTCTGAATATGGGGGAAATTCAACGAATTTTTAGGGAAACCCTTCCCAATAAAAAAGGGGAGCGATCCCTGTCGGGGTTTGGTTGGCAGCCTTTTAAACTCAGGTAGGGCCCCTTTTATTAATTATCCCAAAAAGCTATGGGAAAAAATCTTTTCCAAAGATTATTTCTGAAAACAAACTGGCTAAATTTCAAAAAAATTTTATGGGAAAACCTTCAAATCCCAAGAGGAATGCGCTTTTCATGGGTTTGGCCCCGGTCAAAACCCTTTAACTAAAGATTTATGGCCCTTTTTATTTTGTAGTATGTAAAAGAGAAAAAATCGTTTCCGAAACTACTTCTCTCAACTACTGGGGGAAATTCAACAAAAACTTTAGGGGGAACTAAATTACCAAGAGGAGATCCCGCTTTATCATGGCTTTTTTTGGGTTTTCAGACATTTTAAACTCAAGATTAGGGCCCCTTTGATTAGTTTTATCCCAGTACCCATTTTGGGAAAATATTTTTTCCCTCGCAAATTTTTGGTACCCCGGTTTAAATTCAATAAAATTTTAGGGGATACAAAAGAGGAGTGTGCTTTAATAGTTCCCTTTTCCAGCCCAGATATTAAATCAAAATTTAGGCCCGTGATTATTTAGTTTGCATACTTTCTTTTTGGGCTTTTCCCAGATTTTACTATTTAACAAAATTTTATGGCTTTTTTTCCCTGAATTTTAAATTTCCCAAAAATATTATTTTTATGCCTGTTTAAATATATAAAAAACCCTTTTATTCTTCAGTTGTTGGGTTAATTTAAATAACCATACTCGGCGGGGGATATTAAATTCAACGAATTTGCTTTTTTATCTCACCTTTCATTACCATTTATCTGTATTATTTCTTTCTTTTGATAACATTAAAAAGAAGGCCAGGTGGTTTATTTAAAAGCGGGCAACATTTGCGAATGAGTTGAATTTTGGTTCCCGAGGCAACAGTTTGGGCGTTCCCGGGGGGGGCGTATGTAGAACTCGTGTCGGATTTCTTGGCGGAATCTACCCTGATCCAACATGGAATAGTTGAGGATAACGCTCGTTTTATAATGGGGTTCAATTTTTTCTATTTCCTATGCCTAATTAAATTTTTTTTAAAAAAACCTACATTGCTTGTTTCGTTTTATATAAACCTTTGCATTACATGACTTCCCTTCATAATAATACTGTTTTAATTATAAGTGTTTTTAAATTCCATTAAGCTGTTTTTTGTTTGTTTGTTGTATTAAATCCTAAAAATTTTAAATTTCAAAATTAAAAAACAAAATTTGGGTTTTTTAAATTGGGGTTTTGGATAATTATTTTTTTTTAAATTTGGCTTTTAAACTTTTTTAAAACCCCAAAAAATTTTTGGGTCGGGATAAAACGGGGTTCAAAAACAAACTTTATTGTTTTGGGCCCATTTGGCCTGAATTAGTTTTTTTGGCCCATAATTTTTTGACAAATAAAAGTTGAATTTTTTTAAATTTTTTTTTTTAGGGGGGTCAGAGCAAATTGGGACAGGGGATTTTTAAACCCCCCAAAAACCAACTAAAACCCTTGCAAAACCGTTCTGGAAAGGGGCCCCCACCTCCACCCACGGAGACGTAAGTGGCCTTTTTTTTATCACGATGAAACGCACCCAAAACTTGCAAAAAAAAAATTTAAACAGAGCAACCCAAAAAACATATAGCCTTCGCCCAATTTCACAGTTTTGTGAAGGTGGACCTTTCTACAATGCTGAAAGGGAGTAAGGGCATTTTTACGGTGAATCATATTTGGACGATATTTTACATTTCCAGGCCTTTTATTACTATTTGAGGCCCGCTGACTTAAATTGGGGAAAATAAAGTATGTTGGGATTTAGGAAAATTTGAGAAATTTCAAAGATTAAACAAAACTTTTTATTTTAAAACTTTTTTTTTTACCCCAATTAATGTACATGTTTTTGTGTATAAAATTTTTATAAAGCCTGTAATTTCTTGGGAAACAAAATCAAAAAACAGGTTAAGAACTTTTCACATTAACGTTGAAACAGTTCAATTTTTTGTTAAAGCTTTGGTTGGGAATTTTATGGAAAAACCCCAAAAGGGTTTAAAAATTTAATTAAGGGGTCATATTTGTGTTTTTAAAAAAAAATGAACCTAAACAAATATTAACCCATTTGTTTTTAAATTTCCACCCTACCCCCAGAAAATATATTACGTCCCATTCTATGGTGTTGGGCCGTTTTGGGCCCTTTAAACGCAAAGCTATCCCCATCAAAAAGTTGCTTTTTAGATTAAAAGGGTTATTTTGGGGGTATGTACAAAAGGGACTTCTTGAAGGAAAAAGGGGGCACTGTCGCCAGGGGGTTACTTTAGCCCACCCTTGACTGTAATCAAAGGATTGACTGGCCCCCTTGGGGTTTTTAAAAATTCCCCGTCCCCGGGAAAGCCTTTTTTCCTTTGGGCCAAAAAAATTTTAAACAGGGTATTTAGACCCTTGTTGATTTCCAGAAAAACTTACATTTGTGTTTTTATAAGCTTTAGTTTAATTTTCTTTAACTTCTTTTTTTAAATTTTTTATTTTACAAATATAAAAAAATTCCGAAATTTTTTACCTACATGTTTTTTCCAGTCCCGAAATTGAAATTGAAATGTATGGAAGGGGTTTTCCCCAAATTTTGGTGATCTAGGGACCCCTTTAAATATCTTTTAGCCCTTGTATTTAAAAAGGGCCCGGCATATAAAATTTTTTTCCCGAAACCCCGGGAAAATTTGAAAATTTTACATTAAAAATTTTTTTCATTTCCCAAGGTAAAACCTTTTAGAGATGCCGAAACTGTAAAGTTTAAATAAAATGGGGATTTTTTTTTGATAAAGGGGCCGGGATAAACAAAAGATTGTTTTTTTTAAAAAAAAAATTTTTAAGGAAAGACTTTCCCCAAATTTGTTGGCCCAATTTCCAATTTTCCCCAGGCCCCAAAAACCCCAATTACATGTTTTTAAAAGGGTCCCATATTCAACGTATATTATGGCCCAAATCCCCCCCTTATTTTTTTGTATTTTGGGCCATAATTCTTGTTTTATGGGCCTTTCCCCAAATTAATCATTTTGTTTTTAGGGTTCCCCCCCATACCCTTCCCCTTTATTTGTTTTTTTTTCACTTTGTAAATTGTTTTAACCATTTAACATGTGTATTAGGGCCCTCCCCCTTTTTTAAATCATGGTTTTTAAATTTGGGATATCCCCAAATTAAATTTTGGTTAGGGTCGTCCCCCTTTAAATCGGGTTTTAATTTAAAAAAGAAATTCCCCCATTAAACCCATGTGCCTTTTAGGGTTTATACCCTTTTAAATCTTGTGATTTTTATGGCAAAATACCCATTAAATCAGGTCATTTATTTCGCCCCAAATTATATGGTTTTACCATCCCCAATTTCCCCCAATTTCTTTGGGGTTTTTTTAATTGGCCCCATCCCCTATTAAATTTCATGTTTATTTTTTTAAATTGGTCCCTCCCCCTATAAAATCTTTATTATGCCCCCATCCCCCCAAATAAAATTTGGGTTGTTTATGTTCCCCCTGTAATTTCCTTTTGGTTTAATTAAAAATTTGGGTCCCATCCCCTTTTTTCCAATATGTGCTTTAATTTCACATTCCCCCATTCAATATGTGTTTTGGGGGTTACATAACTTAAAATCATGTTATTATGTTCACATACCACTTTCCCAAATCAATGTCCTTTATAAAATTTTCCCAAAAAATTGTGTTAAAATATTTTAATAGTTAAAAATTTTTAATTGGGGTTTTGTGAAAAAATTTTTGGATTTGGGGTTTTAAATTTTTTTATTTTTCGGGCCCTTTAGGGTAATTTTATTGCTGAAATTTTTTTAAAAAATTTGGTTTTTTGTTTTTTTTTAGAAACTTAAAATTTTTTAATATAAAAATGCAAAATTTTAAAACCTTACCTCAAAAAAATCATAGGGGGAATGTGCCAACAGATAAGAAAAATAAAAGCCCCATTACTAATATCTAGGGCCAAGATTTTTTGGGGAAAATTTGGGTATTTTTTAGATAAACTGAATAATTAAAAGGTTAAATTTTTGTTTTTTGATTTTTTAAAAAAATTGAAAATTGACGGGGGGCGGGTTTCCCCTAAAAATTTATATCACAAATTGCAATTTAAAAGGGAAATTTAAAGTAAAAGGGGGAAAGCGAAATTTTTTTCCCATTGTTTCAAGTTTATTTGAGATATAGAAAATAAAAGGGTAATACCCTGCACTAAAAAAATGTTTTCGGGAACAAAAAATTTGGAAAAAAAAAAAAACCACAACAAAAAAAACCCAAAATTTTTTCCTTCCATTTCTTTATTTTGTTTTTTTCTATATTTGATTTTTTTTTTGTTTAAAAAACATTTTAATGTAAAGAGGGGTTTTTTTACAGAATTTTCAAATCTTTAAATTTTTTAGTTTTCAAGAATTTATCAATTTTAGAACAATTTGTTTAAAAGCGGATAATCTTTTTCATTTTTTAGTTATTTCATATAAAAAATTTTCAGTTAACCAAATACAATGCCTAAAAAATAATTTTTCCTATTTGGACAGATTTTTTCCTAAAGGATGAGAGAGAGAGAGAAAAGATGATCTTATTTTTTTGGAAATCTTCATTAAGTAAAAAAATATGGAAATTGTGCCTTCAGATTATTTTTTAACCATTTACATTCTTGTATGGGTATTTGTGGTTTTTTTGTAGTATTTTTTTTTTAATCAAATTTTTTTTAAAATTAATTTAAGTACCATACGGTATCTGTTTACATAAATAAAAATAAAAATTTTTGATAATAATTCCCCAAAAATTTTTGAATTTTGAGGTGGTAAAGAACTAACTATTTTATTTTGGGAATTTTTCATTCTTTTTTTGGGTTTTTTTGCTTTGTTAAATTTTTATGAATTGTTTTTTTACTTACTTTTGCCTTTTAAAAATAAAAAATTGAAATGATTTTCTTAATTTTTCTTTTTTTTTTAATTTGAAAAAACAAAACATGATAGAATTTAGTCGGGCCATCTTTAAAAAAAATTTTTTTTGCAAAAAACCCCCCAAAATTTTTAAAGGTGGGTTGGGTGTTTTTTTTTTTTTTTTTTTTTTATTTTGATTTATCGAAAAAACATGAAATTTTAAAAAAATGGGGGAAAATTTATGTTTGTAATCTGGTAAAAATTAAATAAATTTTAATTCAAATAAAAAATAAACATTTTATTTTTCTTTTAAACCTTTAAAAACAAAACAAAGCAAAACATAATTTTCTGATAAAAAAAAATTTTTTATCGACATGAAAAAACTTTTGATAGGGAAAATTTTGTGGTAGTCGCGTTACTCAAAAAAAACATTTTTTTAGGATGCCTCATATTGATCTTGGACTTGAGTCTTTTTGTCATTTTCTCTACATTAAAAATCATGTAAAATTAGAAGTAAAATTTATAAAATTTGTAATATTTGACCGGAAAAACATTTAGGTGGACCAACCCCCCCTACCATCTAAAGACTTACTTTGCTTAATTTGTGGTTCTTTACTCGAACCCAAAAAAAACTCACTTGAAAAATTTAGCAAATTATGTTGTTCTCATCCAATTTTGAAAGTAGCAAAAATTTTAGGGGTTTTGTGCGTTTTAAAAATACAAGCTTTTAAAATTTTTGGCTT